>NW_020897695.1:23395849-23520134 GCF_003984885.1 Neopelma chrysocephalum
GAGCTGCACTATGCCCTGTTAGCTTGCACCTCTCTGTCCTATGCTCTCAGGTGTCTTACAGAACCCTACAGATAAAGGCATCATCAACATACAGTGGGAGACATAAACATCTCCACAAGTGATGGTGACAGAGAATTTTTACGGTAATTTTGTATAGCCTATCTAAGGTAGTCATGGCATGAGAGTGTTGGAATTTGGTTAGGCTGAGTCACACGAAACCATGATTTTCCCTCATCCTTATTTTCAACAGTTCCCAGTTAGACTTTGTAACAACTGGGGAGTGTTCAAGAAGCCCTGAACTTCAGTAAGAGCCTCAACGTCTGCTGACCTGGGTTCACCTGTCTGCTCTGAACTACAAAGGCTCCTTGCCTCTGGAACTGCACATGAGTTAGTGGAAGGACCACAGTGAAAGGAAGCACAACAGAACAGAATTACATGTATTCAAGTACCAGCCACAAACACAGCAGTCACTGAATGGTCATGTTGTAACAAGAGATAACTGTAAAACATTGAACAGACAAACCTCCTTTTCACTGCCACCTTTGCCTCTATGCTTCTGCGAATGCAAGGGCAAGGGAAAACTGGATACTTGGAAAAAGTGAAGCAAATAATATGAGGAATAGATCTGCCCCACAGGATCAGACTGGAAATAATTTCATTCCTCTTTCTGGCTGCAGCAGTAACCAGGAGAAAGAAGAAGCGAATGAGATACATATGTATCCTGTACACTTCGAGCTGTGTGGGACAGAAACTTTATGGGCCTCCAGCTAAATCCAAACTGCAATGGTTGATCATCACTCTGGAATCTGTCTGCCTTCAATTTCTCTAGTCCCTCTTCAAATGTATTTCTGTTGTTTGTCTTGAAAACCACTGTGGGAACATATTGTGCACTACATATTTTTTTAAGCCCTCTCTCCATTCCTGACACTGTTGTCAGATATCAGCTGTTCATAGGCTTCTATGTAAGCCAGTTCAGATGGTTTTGCTGCAAAGAAGTGGATGGGGATCAGCATTTCCAGATTACAGCTCTTATGCTCAGATAAGTGGAATGAATTATCCTTTGAATGTACTGTCTCCATCGCTTAAGTTAAGAAGACAGCTTAGACAATACGATCCTTCATATTAGGTGAAATGAATTCCAACAAATTCGTGTTGGCAGATTCACACAGGAGATCTGTGGTAGAGTGAAAAACCGGGCTTAGGTTTTTCATTCATCTTCTTTAGATCACTGTTAGAAGAGTTATCAACAACTTCACCTACCTTCAATTTCTAAATAATCCAAAGTCTCTACTTTTATTAGCCCAGCCACATAAAATGAAGATTGTGGTTATCCATAGTAGAACCCATTTGCACTGTAGACAATCTCATTATTATGCAAAAACTCTTGTAATCTAACTATATATTCAGGATGCCAAATCCTTTACTTACCACTACGCCTGTCTTGAAAAGGAGGTAATGGACTGTCTGTGTCACATCTGCAGCGTGCATTAGGTTGTGATAAGGATTTTTGTGTTTGCTGTAGCCAACCTCCAGAGCTTCCACAAAGGACACCAGGGCAGAAATGGGAATCTAAGTAAAACATCACAGAATTAAAGAAAAAAACCCAAAACAGCTTTAATGACTAGCATTCAGAGAGGAGTATTTTGATAAGAGGTTTCCAAAGAGCAGTTTTTACTTGACAAATAAACAAAACACTAAAACATCGAAACAGGCACTCGAGAGAAAGTGAATTCAGGTTACTACTTCAAACTGGTTTTTCCATTCATAATGACATTATAGGTGAATCACTCCCACACATAAACACACAGAAATAAGTATACTATGAAATGCTGTCTGGAAGACACATGGATTATGAAAAGTAGCAGTGACCACTTTATTGATTGTCCCTGGAGAAATATTTCTAAATAGGCTACAAGCAACTGTCTGTTGCCTTCACAACCCACTGGAATACTCTGCATTACTATTCGCATTCAAGATTTTCTAATGAAACACATCATATAGCAAGTCTGAGATACATTTATCAGACTTCTAGGTTTTCACAGCAAAATCCAGCCTGTCCATCCTATGGGATTGCCATGTTTTTCTGACTCCAAGAGTAACTGCAGACACCCAAAAAAATGCAATTGAGGGGATTTCTAGAGAGGAGACTAGGCAGATGCTGTCAGCTGTAATGTATGCAACCGGCAACATGGGCAACATGGGTTCTCCTGTTTCACTGTTTCCATATGTATTAGGGAGGAGGTTCGAGGATATACTGAAGCTTGAAACCATGACACCGTTGAGGCCTTAACAAAAACCAAGATTTATTACCAAGAGGGTGGCCAACAAAACGAACAAACCCAAAAGGGAGGAAGGAGGAGAGAAATAAGCCCCAGTTACCCAGCTGTTGCCCATAAAGGTATCTTACCGACCTAGCGTGCCTATAATTACCCATAGCAGAAGCGGTATCCTTGGAGAGTCAGTAAGTTCACAAAACTGGCATGTGTCCCCGCCAAAAGGCAACATTGTCCTTGATGTGAAGTTAACTCCCTCTCCAAGAAAGAACTATCTACTTTTATACAAGTAACTGAGTGACCACAACCTCCCAGGTGTGGCCAGCACCACCCAGCCAGAGGCCCTCAGTCCCACCTCCTGGTTATGTAAGTGCATCTCTTCTGTGCATGCATGAGAACTTCGGAAATCCCCTCACACACGGGCAGTATGTTTTGGGGGTCTTTCTTAATGGAGTCTGGGGGCGAGCCTTCCTCACTTCATCATCACTTTCTCCTCCAAATGCCCTTGAAGAGTCATTAACCAATCACAGAAGACCAATTAAAAGTTTATACAGAAGTTCTCCCTCCAAGGACAACTTCCCCGTTTATCAGTGCCTGTTTTCCCATAACTTGGCAGGGAAAGAGCAAAGCTTTCACAGGTGGCAGGGCCAAACACAGACCAAAAGTATCAGCATAAATTCACCCTGGTACACCATAGAGGAGCACTGCTGTTGTCCTCTTGAGTACATATAAGCAGAGGATGCAGCTCTGACCAGACACCTTCTTCAAAGATGTCTCACCAGACATGGGCAGTTTCTGAAGAAGTACAGGACCCAAAGACTTGTAAACTCTTTCCAGTCAAAGTGAGTGGGGACCCATGGGAATTGGAAATGTCAAAAGAGGAAGGGACAGCAGAGTATCTGCGCGAGGGGAATGGTCAAGATCTAGATGGCAATGTCTCTGCCATCCAAATTTAAGCCTGTTCAAAGTTGGAGGAAAAGATACATAACATTTGTATCTGCAAACCTCTGTAACAATTACAAAGTTAGGGTTGAAAGGGACTTTTAAAGATCATCTAGTCCACCTACCCCTGCAATGAGCAGAGGGACATCTTCAATTAGATCAGGTTTCTCAGAGTCCAATCTGACCTTGAATGCTTCCAGGGATGGGGCATCTACCACCTCTCTGGGTAACCTGTTCCAGTGTTTTACTACTTTCATCATAAAAAAAAATCTTCCTTATATCTAGTCTAAATCTACCCTCTTTTAGTTTAGAATCATTATCCCTTGTCCTGTTGCAACAGGCCCTGATAAAAAGTTATTCCCCATCTTTCTTATAGGTCCCTTTCAAGTACTAGAAGGTTGGAATGAACATTCATCAGAACCTTCTCTTCTCCAGATGAACAACCCCAACTCTCATAGCCTTTCTTCATAGGAAAGGTGCTCCAACCCTCTGATCATTTTTGTGGCCCTCCTCTGGAGTGGCTCCAACAGGTCCATGTCTTTCCTGTGCTGAGAACTCCAGACCCGGATGCAGTACTCCAGGTGGGGTCTCATGAGAGTGGAGGAGGGAGCAGAATCACTTGTTGCCCTAACTAATTGTAATGAATTTGAATTTGCATTCATGATCTCTTGTTCTCTTTTTGTGCCTGCATACTTGAGGGTCCTATGAAGCTCAGGAAAATGACACCATCATACTGAGAGGATCATATGCAGTATTTCCCATGGATGTCATGTGGAAGCCTGTTTGGAAGCCCATCTGCTTCACCATGTCCCATTGCAATTGAAAGTACTACTTAAATCACATCTGGTCTTGCTTATTGAGGAAAGTGCAGTGTTCACAAAATCTTCAAAGAGCACTAAAATTGCATTTCGAATGAAACAAAACAGGATGAGAGGGAAGTTGAACAAAATCCAGGATGGAAGAAGATAACCATCTTCTAACTACTGACCTTGAAACGGTTGATCAGATCATAGCGTGTGAGAAGTTCATAGAAAATGAATTTCAGTGCATGATCCCCACTGGCATCATTTAGTGCAAATACATCAAAGGACCACTTGTCAACATTCTGCAAGAGTGGGTAGAAAAGGCAATTAATATGGTCATCCCTTTTATCATGATAGTTCAATTTCTCTCACTTTCTCTCACAATCTACAAATTGAGAATTAGAGAAGTGATGTCAGCATATATTTTCTTTTTTATAAATTCTTCAATTCCATTTAACCAATGCAGAATCATCAGGATACTCACAGTATCAGTATACTCATCAGTATTGTATGACTTGCGTTTAGGAAGCTTCCATTAAGAACACGTATGCTGTTTGCTTATTCTAAACATGGCAATTCTCTACACTAGAATTTAATCACCAAAGGATGAATCCTAATAGATAAAAATTCTGGTGTGCTTTAGTACCTGAAACACTGAGATGGCCTATTGGGGCTGATTTTACCTCTCTCTGTCCTCTACTCACATGCTATGTCTATAAAAAAGAAAATAATTTTGAAGAAAAGAGGAATGATGAAGATTTTTTTTAATGATATTGAAGCCTCTGGATTTTGCTGTCCCTCTGGAGTTCTTATAACTCTGTATTGTGAGCAAAGCACTCCAATGCCTCATTAATGCTTAAAACAGAATAAGGTTATACGGTTTTTTGCAGTAAAACAAGAATACAGGCACCTGAGCTCATATTTTTATCACTTACTGTTCAATCACCCAAGATGATAACTAAGGACTATCTTGCTAGACCCAAAGAGCAACTTAATTGCTTCTGATTTTAATATTAATCCTGATTTGTGATTATTGCATCTTAACTTGCCCAAAGAACACAATCCTAATTTTCCTTATTTTTTTAAAAAGGTAATTGAGTCCAGTGGATTTTTCAAAAAAACTACAGTGCAGAAGAAAATCCTGGTAATATTACATTATGTGCTAACAATTATATAAAAACCCAAGCTTTATAACAGAAGAGTAAATACCTTATTACCGTCGGGAAAGTTCCAATCAGCTGTAAATGACATATTAATGCTGCAGGGTGGTCAGCATTAATATCAAGAGATTGAGGGGGGAAAGTTCACTTCCGAGCTCATAAAGCTAAAGTATAAGGTATAAACCTTCTTGCAGAAGGTCAAGTTCAAATATCAGCTTTTAGGGAAGGCTGTGGAAGCTGACAGCACTCATTATCTAGCAAGATGAAGCTCCTTGATCTCAGAATTGGATATTCCTGAAACTTTATGAAACTTTCTCTCCTCCCAGCAACAAAGAGGAAAGATGTAGATGGGAGTTATAGCTAATAGAATGATATACAGATCAACCATGTAGCTGCATCTGGCACAAGACCAGCCTTCAAGTCAAATGCAAAAGACATTTTAATCACTTTGTGGTTGGTCCACTATACATCAATATAGCTACTGGACTTCTGTTCTGAATGAGACCAACATATTTTGTTACCACCTCTTTCCAGCATGAGGTGATCCTTCCTACTTACATAGTGCTGATTACAGAGAGCTGAGTATACCTGTTGTGGCACTACAGTCCACAGAGAGGCTAATTAGTGAGTGACCATCAAGGATGCTCAATATTCAGCTCTTCTTTCACCTACCCCAGTAAATTACTTGCTTGTTGAGCAGCTGATATTAGAAGCCGTGCGGAGCTGAGAGATTGAATGCAGTGTCAAGCTTCTCCAGAGATGATTTGTGGCCCAAGTCACAGAAAAGCAATCATAAATTACAGTTTTTCAACACTTTCATTAGGCATCGTAGAGTAAAAACAACCAAGAGAGTAAAAAGTTCCACCAAGAAAAGAAGTTTTGAAGCCCTTGAACAATCTTAGAAAACGAGAAATAGAAATGAGAGAGCAAAATAATTCCCAAGGCAACCACTTGGACAATTTAAAGTGTTGGGGTTTTTTGGGGTTTTTTGTTTTGGGTTTTTTTTGGCATTTTTATTTTTTAATCACTTAATTCGGTCATTGAAGCAAATTGATTTAAAACTTGCATATATATAGTAATTTGCTTCTGGGTCATAAGACATTGAAAATAATGTGTCAACTGTGCTGAAAGTTAATTCACCGTAAGGCAATCTTATCTTGCCGAAATAAAAGGGGTTTGTTCCTTTATTGTATTTTCCCTGCAGATAATGTTGTAGTCTTGCAGCAGATAAAATTTACCAAACTGTGAAATTGCAGACTAGTACATCCGAACTTTGCAGACGCTGCTGAGCTCTTTGGGCTGGAAGTCAGCTTAAAGAAGACAGAAGTTCTCTATCAACCAGCACCTCAGGAAGTCTTCCATCATCCCCATATCACCATTGGCCAATCAGAGCTCAAATCAGTCCAGTAGTTTAATTACCTAGGTAGCCTCATCTCCTCGAATGGTAAGATTGATGGAGAGACAGACAACAGGTTAGCAAAGGCATATAGTGCTTTTGGAAAACTCCATAAAAGAGTATGGCATAATAAACACTTGAAGAAAAGTACCAAGATCAGTGTTTACAGAGCCATTGTGCTGTCTACTCTTTTATATGGTTCCGAATCATGGGTCATCTACCTCCACCACCTGTGACTCTTAGAACACTTCCATCCACACTGTCTCCGTACAATCCTAAACATCCACTGGTCAGATTATGTAACCAATACATCTCTTCTAGAACAGGCAGCAGTCACAAGTATTGAGGCCATGCTGCTGAGAACACAGCTGCGTTGGGCAGGGCACATCTCCAGGATGAAGGACCACCGCCTCCCTAAGATCCTGTTTTTTGGTGAACTTACCACTGGCTGCCGCAAGAGAGGAGCCCTGAAGAGAAGATACAAGGACTCCCTGAAACAACATCTCAGCCTTGGCCATATTGATCAACATAACTGGTCTACTCTGGCCTCCAATCGGGAGGTCTGGAGACACACCATCTATAACGCTGCTGTTTCCTTTGAGAACGCACGCAGGATCACTCTCGAGGAGAAAAGACAACGCAGAAAGAATCGTGCCTTGCAGAATATACCATCTAAGGAGTCTTTCTGCTGTGTCTTTTGCAATCGGACATGTCTATCTTGTATTGGCCTTATTAGCCACCAGCATGCTTGTAACAAATGTGGATAGAGCCTTTCCCAAATCTCCGTTTGCGAAGCCTAGCCATGATGATGACATCTGAACTGTTCTTCTGCATGAAATAATGGTGAATCACACAGATTATAAGTTTCACAGGAGAGCTGTTTAGATTTTACTGAGGGAGAAATCCTTGCTCTTATCAGTCAAGAAAAGTTTTGCTACGGACAATAATGATAGAAGCATTTTACTCCCAATCACTCTGGGGGGGGGAAATCTTCTTATCAGAAGCATGAAAGTGTCATAGATGGCCTATAGGCTTGCAGCAATACCAGTTACACTTTGAAACTTAGTGGATTTTATGACCTTAAAAAAATTTTAACACAGAAGTGATCCCTATACTGGGGAGAGATCTAAAAGCAGGGAGAACTTCACAGATGACTTGTGACAGAGGAAAAAACTTTTTCTTCTCCCTAAGGAGAGCAGGAGGAGCAAGGGAAACTTTCTGTTCTATACATGCTAGATTACTGGCCCTGTAGCCTCAGTGGAAGTGCATAAGATGCTCTTATGCCACATATGACAACTGCAGTGTAACAGAAAATAGATCCAAGACATAATACTACTCAGTCCTGTGTCCTGATTACTTGGCCACTGATCCACTGCTTTGGGGAACCTAGAGATGAAGACAAACGCTAATTGTTTTTAAATGCTCAGTTTCCTGGCTTTCTGTCTCTTCTTAACCTTGAAGACTTGTTGTATAAGTCAACAAGCAGTATTTCATTGTTTTACTAAAACTAATCCCAGTTTGCCACAAAGTTGTGATTCCACAGGTTTGTATTACTCAGTGCAGATGTCCTGTTGGCCACAGCAGCAAAAAGGAGAGCATGCAGTAAATCATCAGGTCATTTTACAGAGCACAATAAGCACTCAGGTAGTTGTAAGGTTTTTTTACTAGACCTTACTGGACCAAAGCAAGGAACAAAATACAACATTTTCAATGGAGGAGATGGGACTGAGAAATTTAAGATGAAATTTTTAAGACAGAAAACTTCACAGAATCACAGAATATACTGAGATGGAAGATACCCATAAGGATCATTGAGTCTTACTCTTAGCACGCACAGGACATCCCCAAGAGTCACTCCATGTGCCTGACAGCATTGTCCAAATAGTTCTTGAACTCTGGCAGGCTTAGGGACCCCACTTCCGTGGGGACCCTTTTCTGCCTTCTTCAAAATAAGTAACTCCCATTTCAACCACATCCACTACCAAAACCAAAGCCACCCAGGCAAAAATATGTTCTCAAAACAGTTTTGGAAAAAAATACATTCTAGAGTCCACAGTGGCCAAGTGGATGTTATTTCACTCTGAGCAAAATTAGTTTGCTGTTATTGATTTATTTTAACTTACTCTAGCATGATCAGTTCTCTGTATGACTCTTAATCATTTGAAAACATAGAAAAAGGAGAGGGATTCTGTAAGGTTTAAGTCAACTGAGACTAGCTGATGAATCTTCAACTGTCTTGTTATTGATGAGGAACTCGAGAGAAGAGGTGCCATTATAGATATGTTCCCTCATAAGTTGATTGGAGTGTAGTTGCAAAAGAACAAAGAATTTAGATTCCATTTGCAGGAGTGAGGCTAACACTTGTCAACCTGCAGTTGAAAAAAGGTGTGGGTGGATACCTTGATGCTGTATATGAAAGGCAAGTTTGATCGTCCCTCTTGCATTCAGAGGGACCTTTTGCAACACCTCCACATCTTTTGATGAGTTCTACTCTCCAAAATGAAAAGGATTTGGTACCCTAAGTGTAAGTCTTTCCAGTGTGGAGCAATGCAACAAGGTGTCTTCATGAGCTTTACACCGCGTATTGCCCCACTTTGTCACCTTTTTTCACCATTGCATGGCATGGTTGAAATGCACGCAATGTAATCTGCAAAGCTGTATAGGCAGCTGGTTGCTAACATTTGTTTGTAGTCTTGATAATTCCTGCCTAAGTCAAGAATTTTGCAATTGTCCCATGGATTGAACCTTTGGAGTTTTTTCAGACTAATTATGACTAATCATTTTTCCTCTGAAACCTCAAAACTCATAAAAGGCTCAATATTCATAAACTGATTGTCACCTTGAAGACCTGAAGCTGAACAACATGAGAAATTCCCTTCTCTCACAGCAATTGATCCTTTTCCTTCTCCACCTCTCTCCATCTGTATTTTCTTTCTTCCCTGTGGGATGTTGTGATTAATTCCCAAGTCCTAGAACAGAGTTGTAACCTTCACAACCTGAAAATGGCCACAGCCTTGAACTCTGTTCTTTCCTTTATTGAAAGGATATTCCCTTAGATCTCTTAAATGATTAATGTATGTGAACTAAACTAATGTCAGAGAGAAGGAAAGGCCAAGTACTAAGACTCCCTTATCAAGTCGAATATCACAGTGTTATCTTGATGGTTTGTATAGATCCCCTTTCAATATCTTTTTATTGGGATTACCTTTAGCACTCCAATTACAGCTGGTGGGTAGCTCAAGCCAACCATATTTGAAGTCCGTCTGTACATTCTACCAAGACAAAATAGATAAGGCAACACATAAATAGAATTAAACAAAATAAAGCAATCAACAAAAATCATAAAACGACAGACCATTACAGGAGACCTTATTTAGCCCAGGAAACCCTAACTGCAATTTGGTCTTTTTTTTTTTTTCCTTCCATCTTGTTCCTAACTTGCACAATATTCTCTACACTATTCTTATTGTATAGCCTAATTTGAGCCTATACACTCATCATTATCTCATAGCTTGTCTGCCCAGCAGGCCATGACAAAGAATTTGCCAATACAAGGTCTTCATCAGAGGGAAAGGCTACACTCAAATAACAAGATGTTCCCAATTTTCCATTGCACATGTCTGTACTGATCTTTCAGTTCCCTTAGTCCTTGCTGGCCCACATGCAAGCTAATTCTGAATGTACCTCAGAAATCATTTGTATGCAATGAATCAACTCCAGTTTGGTACAGCTGTTACTTTTGTCTGTATGCTGTCAAGATTAGTATAAAACCATTTGGGTGTTCACCCTCTGTGTGTGTTTCAGGGAGTAAGAGAGAACGAACAAGGCAAAAATCAACATCTGTAACCATACTAAAAGCATGTATGTAGCAGATTTTAAACTTGATTATAAAGCATATTTTAAAAAGATTATAAAGTATGTACTCCTTGCAGAATATACCATCCAAGGAGTTTTTCTGCTGTGCCTTTTGCAACCGGACTTGCCTTTCTCGTATTGGCCTTTTTAGCCACCAACGCACTTGCAAGAAATGTGGGTAGAGCCCTTCCCAAATCTTCGTTCGCGAAGCCTAGCCATGATGATGAAAGTATGTACTAGATTTTAAACTTATTTTCAGGGCACACTGTGTTTAACAGGCTTAGTTAATGCAGAAGCATTGTCATGGCTAAAATGCCTTTTCACAGGTCACCCTTTTTTGCCCTTAGGCATCATAGGACTAAAAGGAGATGATGGAAGGCTCTCTTCTCCCATCTGAAATGATGCTGTGCAAAGTCTTCCTTCACTTCCATTTTTCTTTGTCATGTTCTGTACTCAGACCTGAAAAAAGTCATCCCCCTTTGAAGAATTATATTCACCCATTCCTCAAATTACAAAATTTCTTATCCCTTCCTCCCTCCAGTCAGAAGCTCCACAGCCTTCGCTTAAGTGACAATTCAGGCAGAGTCCCTTTCCCTTAGCTCAGGAGAGCCACAACCCTCCTCTGGTGCCACATGATATCTCCTTTGGGCCACAGTGATTCAGATCAGCTGCAAAACAGCCTACTACAGCCTACTCTGCAGCAGTTAATTTACTTCCTTGTTGAGCAAGTCCCCCACTAAAAGTGAGGGTTAATTCACAAATAGCCTGTCAAAACTAAGAGAAACCTGTTCCAAGGAGAAATGACGGGTTTATGCTTATCACAATTTGCTGCCACTCTTAACACATGTACAGTAACTGGTGCACAGATAAAAATATTGTCTATAATCATGCCAAAGGAGGCTTCTGTGTATCTGTGTGGCTTGTGGTCTGCTGCCTGATACACCCAGCCTCCTGCACAGAAGGGTGTTAGGCTGTCACTGCAATTCTGATGAACAGTGAAAGGTGCTCTGTTCTTCCATTCCTGACTTGAATTTTGCCATTACAAAATTCTCCCAGGGACCTGGGAGCTGCTGTCTTTTGGGCCGTCTAAAGACTGTTGACAGTTTCACATGTGCCAGCCCTCCTTCTAGCTTGAATGAAGAGAGTCAGCAAAGAGTTACTTGATAAGAAAAGGTAAGACTAGAAGTGAATCTAAATTGAAATGATCAAATGTTTTAAAGGGTTCAGAAAATAAAATCAGTTCTGGCAACAGATTCTGATGTAAATCTCAACGGGGAAGAGGACTCAATGGCTTTTTTGAAATCCCCCCCAACCTCTAAAATTTTCACATCAATCTTGATCTATAGTTCTTTCCAATAATACTATGATAAAGGATTTTGTTTTATTTCTTAGCAGTTCTTCATGAGAAATACTGGACCACAGAAGTAAACAGAGGCAAGGGGGAGTTTGGTCTGGCCTGACTGAATATTAAATGCTGTCTCTCCTGACCAAGGACTATACAGAAATGCATATTCTCTGTAAAAATTACACCAACTGTGCTATTACATCTGTACTATACTAAGAATAGATGAAACAGAAGTGTTTCAGATTGCAATCTGTTACTTAATCCCAGATTTTGAGGTGTTATCCAGATCTGTGTAGGAACATCATTAGAAGCATATTAAAGTGTTCTTCATTCAATAGGGTAACCTACTAGTTCTCTGAGGTCTTCTGCCCTAAGGTACTGTCCTCCACCTCCTGTAATTGTGCAATCTGTGGTACCTGGGCAGTTACTAGAACAAAGTAATTACATCCTGCTTTACCTTTCTACAAATATCCCAGCTTGCACTGCATGGACAATACTCCTGAACCGGGGTTTTTCCTCTGTCCTTTTGAGCATCATCCCCATTTGCCGTGTGAAGGTAGAAGCCAACCAGTCACGGACCTCCGAGGGCACAGAGTCAGACTGAATATCACTGAGTTCATCTTCTGTGTCCAGTAAACGCCTAGAAGAGTGAGGAACAATTGGTAAATAGACTCCCTTAGAGACCACTATAACATTATTAAGAAAAAAACCCCTCACATATATTCTAATTAAAGCAGCTGTTAAAAGCCTTTGGTTTATCATCCCAAATCAAACACAATTATATAAATCTTCAATAGTTTGTTTATTCGCTTGTATACTTAAATTTCATTTTGTAAAACTCACTACTAGGCTGACACACAAGAAGTATCAGCCTTCTGAAGCACAGCTACATAATCATTCACTGACTTCACATCTTCAGCTCATCAATATTTCTGAACTTTCTGCCGTTCAGAGGTAAATTATGGTCATTTCTAACTTCTGAGTTAGTAACATACAGTCCTCTCCTTTCCCATTCTGATCATCTGTGGCAACTCCAAAAGTGCATTTGCCACTGAATAAATGGCATATAACAGAAAGAGGAACTCCTCTGCAATGTCTTACCAGTCTACCTCTATCACAACCTGGAGTAAATTTTTTTTTTAATTTCAAAGATACGATACAAGTGAAAAGATTTAACATTATTCAAAAAGAATAAATGAGTAGGAATTTAGAAACTTTCAGAAAAACTGGGACACAATTATTAAGAAAACATTTCTCCATGAGAATGTATATTACATTTATGATTTCTTTTTATCTCCTTCCCTGCCCCACAAAATTTAAAAAAGGATCGAAGATCTGCTCTACACAGAATACAATATTGTAATGATTAAAAACATATTTTCTGGCAGTAATAAATCTCGGCTCAAATTTCCCAATTGACATTTAAGTTACAATTTTGTGTCATTGGTACTAGATATAAGAGTGCTGATGCCTGGAGTTAACTCACCTAGTTTCGTCAATGTATACTGACTCAAGAACAGTCGCAGCATATTCCAAATTCTTCTTTAGGTCTACAACTGAAGCTTCCCCTCTCTCTAATTGCTTTACCAAAGACCGCAATCTAAAAAAAAAGCAAAACAAAAATCTGATTAGTATAAAGAGAAATAGGTTTGACAGTGAGTATCAGTTCCCAGCATGAGACCTAGCATACACGCTTGACAGGTGAAAATTTTGGAAGTCTACAAGTTTCTTGAAGTCACATGCAAGAAATCAACAAAAATCACTTTTCAAAGATCAGTTACAATGATGCCAAGCAAACAGTACAATGTATTTAGGCTCAAATAAGTCTGCGAGTTATCACAGTCATAGAATGAAAGAATATGCTGAGTTGGAAGAGACCCATCAGTATCATCAAGTCCAACTCCTGGCCCTATGCAGGCCACCCCAACAACCACTCCATGTGCCTGAGAGCATTGTCCAAATGCTTCTTGAACTCTGGCATGCTTGAAGCTGTGACCACTTCCTTGGGGAGCCTGTTTCAATGCTCTACCACCCTCTGGGTGAAAAACCCTTTCCTGGTAACTAACCTAAACCTTCCCCAGCTCAGCTTCATGCCATTTCCTCAAGTCGTGTCACTGGTCACATGGGTGAAGAGATTACTTGCCTCTCTGCTTTCCCTCATGAGGACTTTGAATACCGCAATGAGGTCTTCTCTCAGTCTCCTCTTCTCAAGGCTGAACAAACCAAGTGACCTCAGCCACTCGTCATAAGGCTTCACCTCCAGACCCTTCACCATCCTTGTAGCCCTCTTTTGGATGCTCACTAATAGCTTAACGTCTTTTTTATATTGTGGTGCCCAAAACTGCACACAGTACCCAAGGTGAGGTCTCACCAGTGCAGATTAGAGCAGGACAATCACCTGCCTTGACCAGTTGGATGTCCCCTACTCATACTAAAATAATTTAAAATAGAAATCATGTGGAATTAACACAGGAGCTGAGAGGACAATTTCAACCCAGCCATAAGACAGAAGTAACTTTTTGAATAGTATCTGTTAATAAACAATAGCCATTCATAATGATTGACACATACATATGCACAATTGTATTAGAGTATATTCAGGAACATTACCATAGAAATACTATGCAAGGTTAGAAAATGCCATGATTTTCATTAGATCAAGAGGGCACCCTTAGGCTATCCCGTCTATACTAAACAGAACTCATGGAAGTTTTATCAGATTATTATTATTGTTGTAAGGGGGAACAGACTTTTTGAAAACAAAAATTTGTGCAAAAAATGCCTCATCTGTCAAAGACAATGAATATATTTGTGTAATTTTCTTTTCTCTTTTCCTCTTTTTCACTCTACTAAATTTAAAAAAAAAAAAAGAAGAAAGAGGAGAATAAAATCTAAAGGCAAGGAGCAAAATCTAAATATTTTCAAACAATCCAATTTGCATGCTTATTATTACAAGAAGAAAATTATCATTCCGTTAAAAGGAGAAAGGGATAAAGACTTGAGAAGTTAAAACATTTTTGTGAATGTCCTCTTCCTTGTTAAACAGAAGCTAAATAAACATTCAAATATATATTTAACAGTGTAGCAGAAATCATAAGTTGTTAATTTGTCCTGTTCAAGATGCAAAAATGTAGAGGAGTAGTCATGTCACCTATAATTTGTCCTCTAATTAGGAGATTACTCTTCCTCATCTTTTTCTATATTCTGTGGAGTAAAACAGCCTTTTCCACAAAGCAATTCAGAACTAGAGCCCAATATAGGTGTCTGCTTTCACTTTATTAGCTGTAGTAGGAGCCTATCTCCTACAGTAGACATATGCATGAAATTCTTAAAATGAAGTGAGTATCTGTATTTCCTTGCCATTATAGTGCCCCTGTGGCATCTGTGCTTTCAAAAGAAATCAAGTCTCCATGGGGCTGTATTTCATGGAAGAGTTGAAGAGCAGTCAGTCTGCCTGTGAGTACTGCACCAACAGCTCTTTCAGGCTGGGTTTCCTTCCCCCCAGTTTTTCCTAACATAAAGAGTGAGCCTATGGAGAAAAAAAAATCATAAAAAATATCGATCGTTTCTCTGACTAGGTCACATACATGCTACTCCTGCTAAGAGTGGTGCTGCTGGCACACAGCTACATATTTAGATTTACAAACAATCTTGAGCAACAGGCAGAGCTTCCATCTCCAGGAAGATGGATCTCTCATCCACTTGTCAGCAATTGAAAAACAAAAGTATTGTTCAATATTTCATTCCTGATGTGAGAATGGAGATGGGAAGATCAGTGATGTATAGACACACTGAGAACAACTTCTCATCTCTGTAAACCAGGTGGAAAGCATTCAATATATTTCCCTCCAATCCTGAAATCCAGCCCAGAAAATCCATGGCGTAACTTCAGCCTCATGAAAGAAGCATGGTTTGGTGCTCCCATACCCCTCTGCTGTGTAACTGCACCACCATGTGTTAACAGCAACACAAAACCAAATATTTTCTTTGAATGAGCAGAGCCAGGAAATGTACTTCCCCACTTTTCAGGCTGATTCCAGCCTCAGGCAGCACACATGAAAGATGAATTTGCCTCCTCCCTAGAGTCAAATCATTGATCCCTCCTATCTATTCCCAGCTTTTCTTTCCAATACCAGAGGGGAGGAAGAGAAAAAAAATAAAACCACTTTTGCATCCAAACAGTAAGTATTTTTTCATATGGCTCCTTGTTCCTTCATCCCGTGTATGGGGAGTCTGCAGATGTGACCCCTTAACTAGCTACCAGAAATATTGTACACAGGAATCAATATTGCAGGAAGAACACTACCTTTGGCTCTTCCTGACTTTTATTTCATTAATATAAGTATCCAGCAGCTTTATGGCACAAGTCATTCAAAATTCATGATGAATAACAGCACAGTGTTAGTGCTTCATGGCACCAACATTTTTCATTGAAGAAGATTATGCAGAATACTATGTGCATCAATCACTTGGAAGAACAGTACTGTTGCTATAATAAAACCTGTCACACCCTGTGCCACTCTCATGTGAAAAAAACATTACACTGCCTTCATCTTACCATCCATTATCTATAACTGTTGCTGCTCCCTGTACTAAATAAGAGCCTGGCAATCATTTGTCTTTAATGTATTCCATGTATCTCTATTTTTTGAAATAGTCCTAAATGGACTGAAGGGCATCCAGGCAAGTTTATTAACTGAAAAATTCTGTTTCAAGGTGGCTGAAATAATACTCAAGTTCAATGAAATTCACTTAGGAACGTGGCTTAGTGAGGGCTTTGCAGTGCTGGACTTAACAGTTAGTCTCATTTGTGATAAGATTCCTTTGATAGACAGCTCAAACAGCTTTTAAAAAAAAATGAAAATAAATAAATAAAATCAACCACAAGCTTTAGAAATTTACAAAATAATAATCAGAAGTAGACCTAATTGCATAAAAGCCAGCTTCACTGTACACACACAAAAAGACCAAGAGTTGCTTCCAAAGGCTGGAAAGACAAATATCTACTGAACTGAAAGGCAAAACCTTGCCTTCTGACCTATAGTACGTTCCTCACCCTTCTCTGGAAAACCACCATAATTACTGGTAGTAAACTCTTTAACCAGTTTGAGAAACAAATGTTCACTGTGCAATGAACTATATTTCTATCAAAGAATTCCTACACAGAAATAGGTGTGCATCTGTTATCTCACTACAATGTACAAACTCTCATACGAGAGTTAGATAGTATGTGCAGACCAGCTAAGCAGTGAACACACATAAGGCCTGTCAGATGCCCCACAACAGTACCTGTCCACTTGTCGTGGTGTAAAGACACAGCAAAGCAAATACACTGCCCCAAAGTATCCAGAGCAAACGGCATGAGGTTATGTGGTATAATGCACATGTGCAGCAGTTTCCATCAGCTGGGTGAACAGGTGCCTCTACAGTTTTTCAAATCCTTTGAAACCCACTCAAATAGGGGATTGGTGGGAAGGGTACAGCATACACAGAAAGTAATCCAGGAAGCTCACCATCTCTTTTCACAACAGTTAACATGTATTATTCATTCCACAGTCTGCTACATCTTAATCTAAGGCTCTGCATACATGTGTGAACTACCAAGGAAAAGACACAACCTAGAAAGCCAGCTCAAGCAGTAATCCTCAAAATGCAACTGAAAATAGAGTAACTGGTAGCCTGCGACCCAATGCATTTGTATTAGGCTGGATAGTTATCTTCTGTCACTACTATTGAATACAAAAAAATGCAAGTCACAACATTCAGAGGAAGAAAAAACATGTTGTCCTAGTTAAAACAACTGGGACCAGTTCATCACTGTATGGGTGTAACCCAAAACTGTGTATTCTATAGCCTTCCATGCCATTTTCCAGAAACTGTTATCAATAGACCATTTACACTACCTGCCCAGAGCACGCCTGACTCCTCAGGCTATAAACTGGGTGTTAAGAAGCCTGTGAGATAGGAGGAGGCTCCTGTCCTCACACCCATTGTGGAACTCCCCGCCCTGAGGGAGGTACTGGGCATTCCTGCCTGAACTGGAGGATATATATAATCTTGGAGTCTTGGGACTTTTTTAACCACTCATGGGATCCAGACTGCAACCACCACTCTCGACCGGACTGCAATCACCACTCTTGACCAGACTGCAACAGCACTCTCACCAACAGGTTTTTTTTCCCTCTCCTTTTACTTTGGACTCAGGGGGGCCCAATGAACACCACTCTGTTCATGCCCCAGGGTGCTGGATTATACATTTGGGTTTTGTGGGTTAAAACCACTGTTTGTCTATATAATTGTATTTATTGTATTATTTTATTAAATTGTTATTCTGAATTATAATCTCTCCTTTGAGTTGGGTAAACCCCTGCCGGTTTACCTTTAAACCAGCACACATGTGTTTACAAAGAGCAAATACACAGTACTGCTACACTGGAAAAAGCTACATGCAATTTCCCAAGCAACTGTTTTGCCTTATTCATGTTTCCTGAAATATCCTTCTTCCACTGAATAAAAAATTAAAAATTAAAAATTTGAAGCAATCAATTATTTTTTGATTATTTAGAGACATGAAAATGCAACGACATGTTCAGTGGCCTTGGCAGGATAGTGAACAACTTGTTTCAACTCACCTTGAGTCAAATAAAATTTTGACCACATTTGTCAACTGTAAGTGGTCATACATAGTTTGTATTTTCACTTCACAGTTAAAAATTTTTTCATGCCTATTAAACGAAGTCCTGTGCCTAAAACATTAGCAAACTTTGGCTTACTCAAAGATTTTCAATAAAACAACAACCTAGGCACTTCCTCAGCACCACATCCTTTGAATTACCCTTGTCTCCATCTCCTGCTACTGAAAACTCTAAACAGTGTGCTCTCCTTCCATGTGCAAACACCTCCCCCATTCTCAGGGTCTGAACTTTGGGAACTAAATCAGAAAATATAAGCAGTAAAAAGTCTTGGTCATGGTGTTGTTTTTTTTTTATTCAAGTCAACCACTTCACCTAGCACTAATTTTTTATAGAAATTAGGCACACATGCTCGTGGAAGTCACAGGAGACAATAGCTATGATTAACCACTTGACAGTCATTTACTTCCTCTGAAAGGATGCACTGCCTCTTTGATGTGCCTTCCTTCCTCCACTAATGAGAGAAATGAGCCAGAGGATGATCTTAGGTGGTCATTGTGGTTTCAGACAGCTAAGAAGAGGTGAGAGGACTCTTTGCACTGAATAAATTTGAGAGCTGAACAAGGATAAATTTCAGATGTGGGAGAGAAAAAAAGGTTGCCATATTCTGTTTTCACAATCAGCAATCTTCTAATTGGTATTTCCCAAAGAAAGCCTTCCTTTTGGTGGACTACTTCTTTTTGAGATGTTAGTGTGAATTAGTTTTTTGGGGAAACTGTATAATCACAGTACAATCACTGAATTTGTTGACAATGAGATCCAAAGACAGCAAATGAAGTCTTCCAGAACTAAGCCTTTTCAAATCACTGTTACTTTTATAAAAAAACCTGTTATAATACATCAGACACAAATCTAACACTTTTTAATTTGCATCTTTAAAAATAGGTACCTGAAATAAAACATCTATAAATATAAAATATATGTATAACATAATAAAACAGTATGCAGTAAACTCACTGCCCTGGACTTCAAGAAAGCAGACTTTAGCCTCTTCAGGGACCTACTTGGTAGAGTCTAGTGGGATAGAGCCCTGGAGGGCAGAGAAGCCCAAGAATACTGGCTAATATTCAAGGAACACCTCCTCCAAGCTCAGGAGCAATGCATCCCAACAAGGACGATATGGGGTAAAAATGTCAGGAGGTGTCCATGGATGGATAAGGAGCAGCTGAGCAAACTCAGAGGCATAAAAGAAGCTTACAGAAGGTAGAAGCAAGGACAGGCTGTCTGGGAGGGAGGGATACAGGGAAATTGCATGAGAAGCTAGGGACAAGGTTAGGAAAGCTAAGGCCCACTTAGAATTGAGCCTAGCCAGGAAGGGCTTCTATAGGTGTGTTGCTAACAAAAGAAAGAGTAGGGATAATGTGGGCCCTCTCCAGAAGGAAACAAGAGACCTGGCTACCCTGGATATGGAAAGGGCTGAGTTTGTCAATGACTTCTGTGCCTCAGTCTTCAATGGCAAGTGCTCCAGCCATGCTGCCCTAGTTGAGAAAGGCAAATGCAGGGACTGGGAAAACCAAGAGCCACTGCAGGAGAGGATCAGGTTTGAGACCATCTAAGGAACCTGAATGTGCACAAGTCTATGAGATCTGGTGAAATTCATCCGTGGGTCCCGAGGGAACTGGCAGACAAATTTGCTAAGTCACTATTGAAAAATCGTGGCAGTCAGGTGAAGTTCTCGACAGCTGGAGAAAGGGAAATATAACCCCTATCTTTGATAAGGGGAAAATAGAAGACCCAGGGAACTACAGAGCAGTCAGTCTCACCTCTGTGCCAGGCAAGATCATGGAGCAGATTCTCCTGGAAACTATGCTGTAAAAAAAGACAACCAACATGGCTTCGCTAAGAGCAAATCATGCCTGACAAATCTGATGGCTTTCTATGACAGGGCTACAGCATTGATGGATAGGGGCAAAGCAACTGACATTGTCTCCTTGGACTTGTGCAAAGCATTCAACACTGTCCTGCATGATTTCCTTGTCACTAAATTGGAGACACATGGATTAGATGAATAGAACACTTGGTGGATAAAGACTTGGCTGGATGGTTGCACCCAAAGATTTCCAGTCAATGGCTCATTGTCCATGTGGAAACCAGTGACGAGTGGTGTCCCTCAGTGGTCAGTGTTGGGCCTGATACGGTTCAACCTCTTTGTCAGCAACATGGACAGTAGGATTGTGCCCTAAGCAAGTTCACTGATGACACCAAGCCATGTGCAGTTGACACACTGGAGGAAAGGGATGCCATCCCAGAAGGATCTTGACATACTTTAGAGGAAGGCCAATGAAAACCTCATGAAGTTCAACAAAGCAAAGTGGAAGGTCCTACACCTGGGTGGCAGCAACCCCAGGCACACCTACAGGTTGGGCAGAGAAGTGATTGAGAGCAGCCTTACAGAGAACAACTTGGACTGATGGCCGACGAAAAACTGAACATGAGCTGACAGTGTGTGCTCATAGCCCAGAAAGCCAATCGTATCCTGCATCAAAAAGAGCCTGGACAGCAGCTCAAGGGAAGTGATTCCCCGCATACTCTGCTCTCCTGAAACACCACTTGGAAAATCGTACAGTTCTGATGCCCCTAACACAAGAACGACATGGAACTGTTGCAGCAAGTCCAGAGGAGGGCCACGAAGTTGATAAGGGGACTAGAGCACTTCCTCTATGAAGACACGCTGAGAAAGGTGGGGCTGTTCAGTCTGGAGAAGCGAAGACTTTTTGGAGACTTCATAGCAACCTTCCAGTACCTGAATGGGAAGCCAGAGTGGGACTTTTCATCAAAAGCTGTAGTGATAGGACAAGGAGTAATGAGTTCAAACTGGAAAAGTAAGGATGGTGAGGCACTGGAACAATGCCCTGAGAAGCTGTGGATGCCCCACCCTTGGAAGTATCCAAGGTCAGGTTGGATGGGGCTCTGAGCAACCTGATCTAGTTGAAGTAGTCCGTGCTTATGGTAGAGGGGTTGAAACTTGTCCTGGTTCTGGTCAGGACAGGGTTAATTTTGCAGTAGACAGGATGGCTAGAAAAATCTGAATAAACAACAAATGGTGCAATCAAAAACTTTCAGAAGAAGTAAAACAAAATCCCAAATCCCCAGGCGGGGAAGGGGGGGCAGGGAGAGGGGGAAGAAACCCACGGCAACCCGGGGAGGGGGGGAAGGTAGGACCATCCCGACAGTTCAAAAGCTGCTTGCAGCCACGTGTGTTCGCAGCGATAACGAAGGAGTCGCTTTTTTCCACAGGCAGTCTTGAAAGCAGAATACCTTGCTCTGAGATGGGTCGGTCTCTCTCTCTTGGTCATTCTCCGCGAGGTGTTCCGTGTGGAAAAAACTGTAGGGGCGTGTCTGAGGTACGAGGGGACGTACCAGGGCAGGGACGCCAAGAGGAGCATGCGCCGAGGTTTACAACCCCATTGGATAAGGAGATCACATGGTTCAGGGATATAAAAGGGAGCGGGAGATTCAAATAAAGGACTTTCCAATTCCACCACCTCCGGAGAGTGTGCTGTATTCCTTTATCATATAAAGGCAGTGACACGTGCTTGCTACAAAAAACTTCTTCTCAGGAAAAGAGAAAGAGGCAGCCAAAAGCCGGACTCCCGCTCTGTTCGGTCCTGGACCAAATCAAAAACCCCGAAGAAAGGACTCCCCAGCTATCCCTGCGGCCACCGTGCTTCCCTGCAAGTCCTCCCCATCTCCCTGCTCCTGTGCTGCCCCACACGTGCAGCTCCGCTCTGCCCCCACCTCCTCCCCGACTCCCCCCATCTCAGAAGAAGCAGATGGCGGGGGAGGGTGGGGGGTGGGGGTGATGGGGATGGGACCTTAGGGAAGAAAAAGAAAATTCCAACATCTCTTTTTAAACCCATGACAGAGGGGAAGAGTCTTTTCCAAGGAGAAGGGGTCTCTTCTGATTGGGGTAGTATGGCTGCAGTAGAGTCAGGGTCCATGGGGAGAACTTTGCATGTGAATCACTCTCTCTCTTTTGTACACTTTTGTTATTTGTATTGTTGCTGATATTGTTCATTTTCTTATTTCATTGCTGTTTCTAGTAAATTGTTCTTATCTGAAGCCATGATCTTTACCTTCTGTGCCTCCCATTCTCCTCTCCAGCCTGCTGCAGGGGGGAGGGAGAGGGAGAGGAGGGGAGTGATTGAGCACCACACGGTTTGGAGAGTGTCAGTGGGAGTGCTAATTTGGGGAGTACTATTTCTAAACCACAAAAAAACTAGATGATCTTTGAGGTCCTTTCCAACCCAAACCATTCTGTGATTCCCAGAGAGAGAAGTTTAAATTTTCATTTGAGATGACTAACACATACAATCAGTTTAGTGTTGATGCATCCAAATGATTCATTGCACTTTGTTTTATACAGATGGAATATTTTTCTTTGAAACAACAATTAGCACGTTTCTGGGTCCTTCAACAAGGTCATTCTTCAAAACAATGCTAGCAGATTGCTTTGTGCAGATCTGAATGTCAGAGTACCCACCACACTTACTCTTCCCTTAATGCACACAACAGAGATCAGGGAGAAGTTCAACAGACAATTTCAAAATATTTCATTGTAGCCTTAGTTGTCCCCCATCTGTTACCATTAAAATATCCAAAGGCAGAAAGTCTGTAATTACCTCATGCTTTCTAGTTCCCAAGGTCAATTACATTCCAGAGGAGGTTTTAGGAATTCTGAAGGCAGTTACACAAGTGCAGGTTAGAGTCCACATGTAGTGTGAGCTTCAGGTAGGAATATGTCCCTATTTGATCTTCAGAAATGTACAGTAAGGAAAGGAATCATAAAATATTCTGAGTTGGAAGGGACTCACAAGGATAATCAAGTCCAGCTCCTGGCCCTACATCAGTCATTCCCCAAAATCACACCATGTGCTTAAGAATGTTGTTCGAACACTTCTTGAACTTTAGTAGGCTTGGTTTCATGACCAATGACCTGGGGAGCCTATTCCAGTGTTCAACCACCCTTTGGGTGAAGAATCTCTTAATACCCAATCTAAACCTCACCTGACACAGCTTCATGCTGTTCCCTCAGGTCCTATCACTGAAGAGAGAAGAGATTGGTGCCTGCCCCTCCACTACTCCTTGTGAGGAAGATGTAGACCAAGATGAGGTTTATATCATTGTTATGTTATACTGCCCAAAACCGCACACAGTACTCAAGGAGAGGCAGCACCAGTGCAGAGTAGAGCAGGACAACCACTTTCCTTGACCTACTGGCAATGCTGGCTTTCAGAGCACACTGCTGACTCATATTCAATTTGCCATCAACCAGGACCCCCAGGTCCCTTTCTGTAGTGCTGCTCTCCAGAGTCTCATTCCCCAATCTGTACATACATGCAGGGTTGCTTCATCCCAGGTGCAGAATCTGGCAATTGTCTTTGTTAAACTTCATACGGTTGGTGACTGCCCAGTCCTCTAATTTGTTGAGGTCTCTCTACAGGGCCTCTCTGCCTTCAAGGGAGTCAACAGCTCGTCCCAGTTTAGTACTGTCTGCAAGCTTACATAGTAAACCTTCAAGTCCTGTCAATCAAAGAGCTCTTCGAGAATTCTTGGATGAATCCCATCAGGCCCCATAGATTTACAGGGATCCAGCGGGAGCAGCAGATCCCACACAACTTCAGAGTCAACTGGGACCCCCTTAGTCCATCACCAGTGTTAAAGACAGAGGCAAAGAAGGCATTAATCATTTCTGCCTTGTCTATGTCCCTGCTTGTGACACGACCATCCTGGTTCTGTAACAGGACAATGTTATTTCTCTAGTGCCGTTAGTGTATTTTTAAAAAAACCTCTTTTTATTTTCCCCCACTGTACTGGCCACTCCAAATGAGCTTTGGCCACACAAACTTTCTCACTACAGTGGTGAGCACGATCGCTCTATTCCTCCCATGTTACCTGACCTTACTTCCACTGGGCATACACCTTCCTTTTTTGCATTATCTCCAAAAGACAATCCCTGCTCAGCCAAGCTGGCCTTCTCCCTCATCTGCTTGACTTCTGACATTTTGGAATTGCCAGCTCCTGTGCCCTTAGGAGGTGATGGTTAAAAGGTGACCAGCACTGATGGACCTTAGCACCTTCAAAAGTCTTTTCCCAGAGGACCTTACTCACACTTTTACCCAGTTTTCTTCACGGGTTTCAAGAAGTTATGCATCTAAACAAATTAGGCCTTCAAATAATACTGGAAAAGGAAAAGAATAAGCATATACTGCACACTAACAAACAGCCCATTTCTCTACCTAGAGGAATGAATATACACTCTAGATTACCAGTGCGAGTGAACAGACATATGACAACACTAAAACTTTCTGAACTGCACTGTAGAACCAATGCTAAAAAGAGAGTCTATGAAATAGCTGCAGGAGTGAGAACTCAGTCTTTAAATGTTCTGGGAAGAACATCCATTTGATCCATCTGGTTTTCCATTCCAGCACCACGAGCACAAACCTCTTTCACTATCAGATAGGTTGTCACATGGTCTAAGAACATAACAGCATTAACATCAGTGAGCAGAAATTACTATGCTAATGAAACCCAACACAAGCAAAAGGCAGGGCACTTCTGTGAAGGAGAGTGGTAGCAGGACTCTCTAGTCCCCTCTCAAGTTTAATATTTTCCACACAGTGATGCCAATTTCTTTTGAAATTCAACACTGACTTTCCTCTCAGAAGAGTAAGGACTTATACCAAATATTGTTGATACTTTAAGGCGTTATATACATTAAAAAAGTTATTATAAAAGAAAACTTGTAAGATCTTTAGAAGTCAGTATGGACAAAAGCATTAAGTTACTGCTAGAGTCCAAGGAGGATAAATGCAAGAGACAAAAATAATCAGCTACATGTGTGCAGAGTGTGTGTCTAATTTTAAACATGTTTCTAACTTTCTAACAGTCAAGGAATCTGAAGGTCAATGTTGACAGATATTGTCATTAAAGCTATGGGCTTTAATAATCAAAAGTAATATAAATTTTAGGTAAAAGAATCAGCATGAGAAAGATCAAGGAAGAAGGTAAGCAAGCATAATATTTTGGACAGACAGACCAAAGAAATGTACCTATTGGAGGGGTAAATTTATTAGCCACACAGGAGATGCCTCGCATACCAGTTAGCCAAGCAATTAGATACCAAGAAGGCCTGTGTGAGCTAAGGGAACGACACAGATCTATAAACAGTTTACTCCTTTTTGTCCTGGAAAATGGTATTGTGTTAATTATTCATTTTTCTACACCAATCTGAGTACAATCACTGATGCTGCAGACATGAGGTTTTAAGGCTACAAACCACAAAGCTCATGATGACAGGAAGCATATTTTATTGGTTCACCAAAAAGAGCTGAAGAAAAAAAAGGTAGGCTATTAACCTTAAGAAAGACTTGTCATGGTTTGAGATTGGCCCCCCCTCGAGAAGAGGGGGGCTCAGAGGTGATTGGGTGCCAGGGCAGTGTTCCCTGAAGAGCCAATCACCACTCATGCTGTTCGCTTCTGCTCAAAATCATATATACACAGCCACCGGAAGCTGTGGGCAAGAGTTCTGTTGTTGGTGTCTGCTGCGTGTAGGTGTGGAAGGCCGGGGGGTGGCTCCTTCTTCCCCCTTTGGGAGGGGAGAGGGGAGCCCTGTGGCCCCCCCAGCTCTGCCTAGCCCAGAGCAGAGTTAGAGGCAGCATTTTGAGTGTGTGCAGTGAGGGAAGAGACTCACAGCATCTGAACCTGACTTGAGGTAAGAGGAGAGAGGCAGGCTTTTGTAGCCAAGCTTTCTCCCCCCTCCTTTTCTACAACTAAGCTGTGGAGGGGGGCTTTTCCTTTCCCTCTGCTGGAAAGTGGAGGAGAGGCTTAGCATTGAAGCTGAGCCAAGTGGACGGGCTGTGGAGGTAGGCCCGGTGCTTGGGAGAAAGAGTCCCAAGCGAAATTGGAGACGGACCCCCAGAGAGAGAGAGAGAAAGGGTCCCGGAGGATGTCTCTGCCACGCAGGACAACCGAAAACCCGAGGAGAAATCCACATGCCAGGACGTGGATGCTTGATAAGCAGAGCTACGCTGCAGCAGCCTACGGATCGAGGTATGAGAGAGAGAGAGATCACACAGCAGCAGGAGAGCAAGGACTCAGAGCTATCTTCTCGGACTTCATGAGGAGGAGAGACTACAAGGAGGAGAGACTACAACAAAACAACTGGAACTTGGTGAGGGGGGAGCGTTCAGGCCCAGAACACTCCCACAGAGGGACTGGTTACTTTCCAGCCTTGAAAAGGCTCTTTCCTGGACTAAACTTAAAGGAGGGGTTTGAAAGGACTGATTGATAGAGATGTAATATATATATAGTTGTCTTTAGCTTGTATAGTATTTATTTGTGTAAATAAATGTATATACCTCCCCCTTCCCCTATAGAAGCCTCTGGCCTGAAAGTTTCTCTTCGGTGCTGGCACAAATTGTGGGAGGGGGTGGAAAAGCCTGAAAATTGGATTTTTTAGATTTCTAATGTGGCTCAAACTGTCACAGAACGGCTGGGACTGATTTCATCGCTGGATGGGTGCAGCCCAGGACTGCATATTCTATAGCCTTCCATGCCATTCCCCAGAAACTGTTATCAGTGGAGGCCTGCGAGATGGGGGGATGTTCCTGTCCTCATACCCTTTTATGGAATTCCCCTCTCTGAGGGGAGGGACTGAGCATCCTCATACCCTTTTATGGAATTCCCCGTTCTGAGGGAGGGACTGAGCATTCCCGCCTGAACTGGGGAATATATAAACTGGGAGTTTCGGAACCTTTTTACCACTTGTGGGATCCAGAGGAAGACTGCAGACCACCGCTCTCAACCAGACTGAGACCACCACCCTTGACTGGACTGCAATCACCACTTTCTGACCAGACTGCAGCAGCTCTCCCACCAGCAGGTTTTTTTTCCCCTCTCCCTTTACTTTGGGCAGGAGCGGGGCCGGGAGCGGGATTGGGCCGGGGATCGGGGCTGGGCCGGGGCGGCCATGCCGTATGCCAACCAGCCCACCGTGCACATCACCGAGCTGACGGATGAGAACGTCAAGTTCATCATTGAGAACACGGACCTGGCGGTGGCAAATTCCATTCGAAGAGTGTTCATCGCTGAAGTCCCCACCATAGCCATCGACTGGGTCCAGATAGATGCCAACTCCTCCGTGCTCCACAATGAGTTCATTGCACACAGGCTGGGCCTCATCCCTCTCACCAGCGATGACATTGTGGATAAGATGCAATATTCCAGAGACTGTACATGTGACGAGTTCTGCCCCGAGTGCTCCGTGGAGTTCACCCTGGATGTTCGCTGCAACGAGGACCAGACCCGTCACGTCATGTCCCGTGACCTCATCTCCAACAATCCCCGGGTCATTCCGGTGACGTCTTGGAGCAGAGACAATGACCCCAATGACTACGTGGAGCAGGATGACATCCTCATTGTGAAGCTGCGGAAGGGGCAGGAGCTCCGGCTGAGAGCCTACGCCAAGAAGGGCTTTGGGAAGGAGCACGCCAAGTGGAACCCCACGGCGGGCGTGGCCTTCGAGTACGACCCAGACAACGCGCTGAGGCACACCGTGTACCCCAAACCAGAGGAGTGGCCCAAGAGTGGAGATCGACGCCGAGGATGCTCAGGCTCCCTATGACCCCAACGGGAAGCCAGAGAGGTTCTACTACAACGTGGAGTCCTGCGGTTCTCTGCGTCCGGAGACCATCGTTCTGTCCGCATTGTCCGGCCTGAAGAAGAAACTGAGCGACCTCCAGACCCAGCTGAGCCACGAGATTCAGAGTGACGTCCTCACTATTAACTGAGGTGGCTCCTTGCAAGAGAGTGCTGAGGTGTGAGTGATGGAGCAGGTCCTTGCCTCTGCCTGGCCATGATCTGGGCTTTTACCTCACCGTCTCCCTCTGCCTTTCCTGGCCCAGCTCTGCTAGTTGGTGACGCCTCTTCCCTGACCTTGCTTTCCAGGGAAAGCCACTGTGTTGTGTGGGGTAACCTTCGCCCCCCCCTGCTGCTAAGCTTCAGAGAAGCTAGCAGCCATCTTGAGGCAGAGCACAGAAGCTCTGACAAGGGGCTTGGATTCCCCTGAAGATACCAGACCGTCACGAAGGCTTCTGTACTTCGTTGATATGACCGTGGTGGAGCAACCTTGTCTGGGGTAACGCAGCCCACGAAAAGACCCTTTGTTTGGAGACGAGGGGCCGAGAGAGACTTGGAGACTCCCTTGTGTGCATTGGCAAGGATCCAGCTGCAACTGCTGCTTCATGAAAGACACAGAGAGTCTCCTGCTCTAGAGAGACCTGCTGCTCGGAGACTGGAAGGGGTCTTTTCTTCTTCTTCTCTCCTGGACTTTTATTTGGAGGGAGAAGAGATTTGGCCCATTGTAAATATTATTGTCATGGTAGGGATAGAGTTAAGATTGTATGCAGTGTATTATAGTATTTATTTATGTGTACAGTCACTGTAATATATTTCTTTCCCCCATATTGAGTCTTGTGTTTTTGACTGGAAAACCCATCTCACACGGGGTTGAGATGTGGGAGGGGGGCTAGAAATCAGGAATTGGATTTTGGGCTCTAAAACCATGACAAGACTCAGCTCTTAAATGCTTTGACTTTTCTCCAAATGGTCTAATAAAGACACTATCCTTTTCCTTTTAAAACACAAGTGCTTATAAACAAGTGACATCACCCCCTTGAATAACTTTTCAAACAATTAGACAATTTCAATTAAGTTGAAATCTTTATTATGCTAAGTAGCTGTATACAGAAAGAGAGTGAGAGAGGTATCAGTATTAGCACAACCTTTACTAGACCTCAGGGCTACCAAATAGGGGTGACACTGTGAATGCTTCAAAGACATAAAAAAGTCTGCAATGGTTTTGGATGTTTTGTTGTCTAATAACAGGCCACAAAGCCACATGAAACCAGTCTTTATTGGGTGTAACATTCATCATTATAGCTGTTTACTACTGGAAAGTCAGCAGCAGTAACCTGCTGCAATCAATTGACTCAGGAATGACGCTAATAAAAAGGGATAAAAGCTTCCTAAACTGGTTGTGTTATCTATTCTTTACATATGCTCTTTCTGTTGACACTTTTACCCAGTTTTCTTCACGGGTTTCAAGAAGTTATGCATCTAAACAAATTAGGCCTTCAAATAATACTGGAAAAGGAAAAGAATAAGCATATACTGCGCACTAACAAACAGCCCATTTCTTCTTTTGTGCTGTGTCACTAAGAGTGGGTATTGGGTTCTTGTACTCCCAAACATGAGGTGTTTATTACTGCATTTTCCCGGCATCATTCCTAACACTACACTTGTTCAGTTGTAATCTGTCTCCAGCCTCCCATCCTAATGACAAAGCCTACAAGTTAAAGCAGCAAGACATACACAGCTGATAATTAGTCTTCTATATATTAATTTTTTTTTTTTCCGGGAGACATACATTTTCTTTTCTGTTACATATAGAAAAACTAATGTCTCTGAGCTGGAAAAGACCCATTTTGTATAGGTTGAAGAAAATTCTATTTCAAGATGTCTTTCATTATCACTGACTGTGAAAAAGATTTCTCTTGTCCATTAAGAGAAAAGACAAGAGCAAAATAAAAGAGAATTCAAGAAGTAAACTGAACAATTTCCTTTATTTTCTCTGTCATACTTCCAGAGTGAAAGATTCAGGAAAAAACAAACCACATTTTCCCAGCCTGCCAAGTCAGAACCTACTTGTCATGAAACTCTCCTAGTAACCAACTTGTTTGCACACATTTCAGCATTTTAAAAATTGCTCTAAATCCCATACAAATCCTCCACATTATTTCTGTCCCAAATTTAACCACTGCTAACTATGTTGATGCATTGTCGTCATTGCATTACATAAAATAGAACAGAGGTCATTATTATTATTATGGTACAACTATTACTGCAACTTTAAAAAATGTTAATGATATCATTTAAGAAACTGCTAGAAAGTACTTCTGTGAGAGGGCTTTGCTGTAGCCTACTGTCCTGGTTAGAACGGCTGGGACCAATTCATCACTGGATGGGTGCAACCCAAAACTGTGTATTCTATAGCCGTCCATGCCATTTCCCAGAAACTGTTGTCAGTAGAGACCTGCAAGGTGGGAAGATGTTCCTATACCCTTTTATGGAATTCCCCGCTCTGATACCCTTTTATGGAAGTCCCCGCTCTGATACCCTTATATGGAAGAGGGACTGAGCATCCGCATGCCCTTTTATGGAATTCCCTACTCTGAGGGAGGGACTGAGCACTCCCGCCTGAACTGGAGAGTATATAACTGGGAGTTTCAGAACCTTGCCACCTCTCGTGGGATCCAGAGGAATACTGCAGACCACTGCCTTCAACTAGACTGCAGACCACTGCGTTCAACCAGACTGAGACCACCACCCTCGACTGGACTGCAATCACCACTTCTGACCAGACTGCAGCAGCTCTCCCACCAGCAGGTTTTTCCCCTCTCCCTTTGCTTTGGACTCGGAGGTGGGCCGAGGTACACCACTCTTGTTCATATCCTGGGGTGCTGGGTTATACATTTGGGTTTTGTGGGTTAAAACCAATTGTCTGTCTGTATAATTGTACTTATTGCATTATTTTAATAAACTGTTATTCTGACTTATAAATCTCTCTTTTGAATTGAGTTCATTTTCCCTTGCTGGTTAACTTTTAAACCAGCACACCTACAAAGATAAGAATATTTTTAGAAAGTGTCTGACTAACACTATGAAAACCTTGATTTAAGTGACTTAATTTTCCAAAGTATTAGAATGTACTATAAACCTTTAAATCCCTGAGAACAGCTGAATCCTTAGCACTTGGACAATTTGGTACGAAAGTCTAATTTATCTTTTAATTTTCAAGACATTTAACCTGTCTTGCTTCCCAACTTCTCACACAACCAAACAAAGCAGCTTTTTTGGTAAAATTTATTCTCAAATACACTACTCCGGAATGCAGATGGAGTAAAAAGCATATTAACTACATATCACACAATTTTAAAACTCTTTTCTAAGGAATACTTTGTAGCAGTATATCCATACTATAAACAGCTCATAATTTTATTCAGTCATATATGTCTCCTAGAATTCAATAACCTATTTAGAAAAGGTATCAATGGCAATTTGACACTCTTTAGGGAAAAATATTCCATCATATTAAGTTTAAAATACAGTCCAAAGTGTAATTACTATGTTTAATATTTAAAATAATTTTTAATGGCAATATACCTTACTAAAAGTTGCAAAAAAGCTCAATAGATGGAATTTTCCATTTCCCACAATACAAGCAAATAATTCTTTCCCCTAAGAACTCTATTTAAATTATAATGCATGTATAATCATGATGGAGAGAATACAAATTTCTGCTTCATACAAAATTAGTATTTCTTATTAGGTCATTTAATCACTACATATTACTCAGGACTTAAAGCAATAATTCACCATCTTCCCTTATGAGAATGGGACTTTGGGTACAAGGTAATTTTATAATATGCATGCACATATGCATAATTGCAGATCTAGATACTCTGAAAAGGGTACAAACTTGAACAGACTCAATGTTAACTCAGGAACTGCTGCCCTTTTTATTCTGTTCCTCTCCCCCTAGTAAACATCTCCATAAATTCACACAGTTCCTCAAGTTTCAAACAATGGGAACGGGGTTTTTCTGAGAAGAAATTTGTCATGCTGCTAAAACAGTGATTATTTTGAGGTATGTCTGCTACCAATCTCATAACATCCAAACCTAGAATCAGATCAAATTCCTGTACAGGCTTACCACAAAGGAATTTTTGGACTGGTCAGACCAGTTCAGCTCTGCTGCAATAAGGCAACTAAGCATATAAACTCCAGGTCAAAATATAGAATAGAGCAAAACATCTCATCTCCACTCTCTTCCTTTTCCAAGCTACTGTTTATGGCCCACCCTAATTAACCATACCTTTGGTTGAGCACTATAGTCTTCAGTTGCAAAATAAACTGCTGGAAGAGTTTACCAGTTTATCTCTGTATATTTTAGCCCAGCATTAATTATTCTTCTGTATCCGAAGGAAAAGCATCCTATAGATGCAAAGTAACAGTCAGCCAAACAGTCTTAAGGCATCACTAACAACCAAAACTTCATGGCAACTATTGTGTGGGATAAGTGCATGTCTTAGCTAGAGCACTTATTAAATATACATTACCACTGAAGATAATTAAAAATTATGCTTCAGACAAAGGATGCTTTTAATAATTCAGATCAACAGAATAAATATTCAAATACCCTATCTAAAGCCTAGTAACAATGTTTTTAAAATAATCATAATAATCTCGTGAAAGCAAGAGGTTTTTTCAAAAAAGACAACAACCAATGTATGATCCATTAGAGCCACTCTTCATTGCTTAATGTGAATGAGCGCAACACTATGATTATAAAAAGTAACATACTTCTTTTTTCCTAAGCCTGACATATCTGTATAAATACTCAATCAAAATAATATGGTGAAAAGGATTTTTACTAACTCATTATTCTTTAGACCAAGAAAGCATTTGAAGTTGTTTGGTTACTAATTTTACTAAATGAGATTTGTGGGAAATAATAAGTCTGCCTGTCATCACTAATGACAGTTCAGAATAAGAGTTGGTTTTAGGCCAACAGACGGTAAAACAGGGTTGCTCTCAGTCTAGTTTTGAGCAAACAGACTATGAATTGTGAGTTTTCATTTACTGTTTGGGGTGGCCTATGACATCATAAAAATGATAGAAGCTGATCCAATGATGGGAGTGAGCATTTTTGTTTCTGGTGGAGCCAAGGTTCAATCATACAACACCCTAGACTCGGTGTCTGGAAGCATTTGTAGGAACTGGCAATAATTCTCAACTTGATCTAACAATGAAATAATTTTATTTTCCAGAGCACAAGAGAAAATGACTTCAAGAAAATCTGCACATTTTGGCAGACAAAAATAATTTATTCACCTAAGTGCAGTACATGAAATGTATAATTAAAATGAGTTTGTTTCTGTCCGACAGAGAAAGAAGGAACAGAGTCAAACACATCTGAGCTTGAAATTTTTGCAACACTGAAGTTATTCATGGACATGGCATAAGTTTGAAAAATTTAGCCATGAGTAACAGTTTAGGATGGCAACTACAAAAACCTATGAGGTATTTTGCCTTGACTGGAAACTGATTACACAGCTTCTGCTGTGTAATACCTAGAGGTATTACCTTCTATAATACCTGGAGGTATTAAAATGCATGGTTTGCACAAAAATTTTTATACAAACTCTTAAATAGCCTTCAGCATGATTGGATATGAGTATCTTCAACAAACATTGGAAGATTTTTTATTTCTATCCTATGATGAGTTCACTAAACTAATTTTAAACATGAAGAGTTAGGATATAAGACCAGACTGACTGTCTGCATGAAAGAGGGAAGCCCTGGATGAAATGGGAATTGAATAGAGTTTTCATCAATCCAGGCCTTATTCACTAATCTGACCATACTACCAAACTACTGGTTTTCAAAACTGAAGCAGTGCACACACACCCCTCTGACATACCTAACTCTAAATGGTTTAGGGCTATAATCTGTGAGTTTGAGTTTATTTGAATACTAGATTACATATTTCCCAGGCCACATTATTATTGTAAGATCTTGGGGTTTGTTCTTTCATGCTAAGCATAAGTACAGGTGCCTATGAGTACTCCTGAAGGGTCTTGTTTTAACCCTACATTTTTCTCCTGAAGTGTTTAAGATTTCCCTGTGTCCCTGTAAGAAGTAGTACTAGGTCACAATAGCAATCCAGAAATTGGTAATTTATGTTTACACTTAGGACATGTACAATATGAGCAGAAATAATATAAAGTGACCTGTGGATGACTAATACGCTATACAGTAAAAGAAGATTGTCTCTCTGTTTTTTTCTCATCTAATCACTCATTAAATTTCAAATTCATAGCGCATGGTGACACTAACTGAAGAACTGAGGACATTTTTGTCTAAGACCCAGCTGAAATCAGGATAAGGTAAGAGTATCATCATAAAACCTATTTATATTTGCAGATATTCAGGTGAAAGAGGCTAAGGATAGGATAAAGAAATTCAGCCAAAACAAGGCCAAAAGTCTAATTAATTCTTTCTGTTCTTCCAGTATACAGCAGCTTCCTTCTCTACTAATTCTATATATGTATTTTAATAAGTGAAAATTAGGCCTAAATATCAGATGAATTTATTTTCTTTTTTATTCCTGGGATATAGTTTATATAAACTCATAATTTTATCCTACCCACAGAAAGGAAATTATAGAAAAAAATGAAAGTTTTCTATTCAACTTCAGCTGTACCACCTGTTTACAGAATAAGGGAGGACTATGACAAATAGATTTTAAGTTCTTGTCAGCATGCAATTGAAAACAATAATGGACACATAGAAGGAAGCAAAAAATCAAATTGCATAGAAAAATATAGCTGGCACTCCTAACTTCTCAGTGACTGGCTCTACAAAAACACTTTTAGCACCATCGTTCTATGTATTGTCCTGGAATCTTTTTGTCTTAAAATATGAAAGCTGAAAACAAACTCTCTTCCATCTTTTCTCATTCTTCTCTAAAACAATTTTAGATAACTCCAGCATACATGTTTTCTTGAAGAAGGGTGAAGAGATGTAGTGAAATGCTGATTCTGATCCATGCTGATGAAGTCCCCTTCTATTCCACTATCTTACATTCTCTGTAGTCAAAAAGCCTAGATTATCCCAAATCCATATACGTGATGACCTGTCAGGAGAATTTATGGGTGTTCAAAATATTCCAGTATTTTTTCTTGAAAAACACAAGTGAGAGAAAAGTAAAAGACTTTTTGTTTTTCCCCGGCACAGAAGTGTTGTTGTGTACTTTGTACTGGGCCAAAGAAAGGCCATTTCTGGATCTCAGATACAATTCAGTGTTGACAACAAGTCATTCAACAAACCAGAAAGGTGTCACAAAAAGTATTCCCCAAAAGAGAAAAGTGCCGAGCTCTGTGGTGATTATAATAAATAATCAAAAGATTGGTTTATGACACAAAGTCTTAGATTACTTTCAAGTGCAGAGACCTATACCAGGTCTCTACTGAAAGTATAACCAGAAACATGCAAAGATTCTTCAGCATGAAAGCTTTGGGGTTAACTCATAAATTCCCTTACCTCCTACATGAATATTAAAAAGGGTAAAAATTTTTGATGCCACAATTACTGAGCTACTGTTTTTAATGAGAGCCATAAAAATCAAACTAAAATAGTCCTGGTTCTCCCCTTTCCAACACAAGTTTTATTTGTGTAATTTCACTAACTGCAATGAAGTTATTTCTGCTTCACTTAGGCATGAGAAATGACTATACAGTACATTGAATGCTCCCCAAGGTGTCTGGACAGGGCTAGAAAGTTTCTTCAGTTGCTTAACAGTAGCAAGAGTAGAATTCTCTATGTGGAGTGTTCTGTGAACTCTAAAGTTAAATTGCTATAAAAGCAGATTTCGCAAATTATGTTTTAGACATCAGTATGATCTGTGGTGTTATATTCAGTGTTCACATTCTTATGGCTGTGTCTTCCATTTTCAACACTAACATTTTATTCACTGCCCTGAGAAGTTATATCACTCCTCCAATTTGATGACAATTTTAAAATGTTTACTAGGAAGCAAAGAGCAAAAGGGTCCATTTAACAGTATTACAGAAATTTCTGCTTCTGAATGCCCTGATTTTTGCAGCAACAGAGGGACTGCCATAATAAATCTGTGATGTGGCATTAGCTTTGATTGTAGCAAGATGTTTCACAGCTAACGCAAGTAGTTCTCATTACTTTCATGCTGTAATTTTACTGGTATTTGTGAAATTTATTTTAAAAATTTCCATCCTTGAAGATACTCAAAAGGCTTATGGACATAGAGCTGAGGACCCTTCTCTAGATGGCCCTCCTTGAACAGGGATTTGGAATAGATGGTCTCCAGAAGTCCCTTTAAACCTTTACCAACCTGTGATTCTCTGGAAAACAAATGCATGCATCTGTGCAATTAGAGAATAAAGTATAGGTGAGGGAAGTTGCCTTTTAACTCCATTCACCAAGAGTTTTTATGTCTTCTGCATTTTTTAATCCCCCCAATAGAACTGTGGATGTTTTCATTATTGGTATAAGTGGATCATCTTTTTCTTTTTTGATGCTATCAAGCTTATGGCTTGATTTTCCTTATGATAGCATAAACAATCATCTCTTACATACAAGTAACAACTAATGCTGAAGTCACTATATATTTCAATTTGGATAAAAAAGCTTTAATTACAATTCTAATTATTAAGGGGTCACTTAGTTTAATTGTACCTGCAAAACTGCACCTGTCCTGAGAGGTTCCATCAGCTCTATACACCTTGCTGTGTACTTTGTTGCCCCCCGACATGTCTCAAGCTAGTGCTCTACAGCACGTAAAACTTCACACAACCTTCAATCTCATAAGGCATTTCCTTTTAGTAAGCTTAAAACACTCTCAGTTTTAGAATCATCTCACCACTGACAAAGTTAAGGAGCAGGTAAATAGAATCATATATTCATTTAAGGTTGGAAAAGGTCTCTTAAGATCACTGAATCCAAACATTAATCTGGCACACCCAGGTCCACCATGAACCATGTTCCTTAGAGCAACATCTACACATCTTTTAAATAGCTCTTATGTTATTGCTTGTTACTTTGGAGAAGAGACTGACCTCCACCTTGCTACAATTTCCATTCACGTAATTGTAGAGAGTGATAAGGTCTCCCCTGAACCTCCTTTTCTCTAGATTAAACAACTCCAGTGGCCTCAGCCACTCGTCACAGGACTCAGATCTAGACCCACAGATCTGACAGCACTATTTTTAGAGATATTTTCCAGAAAAAAAGCAGCTTGCTGAGGTCACCTAGCAAACCAACGGCAAAACAGATATCAAGCTCTTCTTCTAGTCTCCCATTCTAAAAAACTCCATTATCACCATCACATTTCAAAAACCATTCTCACACCAATTGATTTTTAAAAATTAATAAAGGCTCTGTTATAATGGAGTGAACGGTCATTATCGACTTTCTGATCAATTGTCAAAGACTGTTTGGACAAACAAGAACATGAATTCCTAACAGTTTTGATTAAATTAGTAACTACTGCAAGATTTTAATAATAACTAGGTTTAATAGAGCACATTATTTAATATGTTATTAGGACAGCATAATGAAACAACCAGTAATGTACTTTCTAATCCCATCAACACCACAGCCAGTGTAAAAAAAGGGGGCTAACATCAAGGTCCCAAAGAAGTAAGGAAGAACTCTCACTCAAAAGTAGAAGATGGAATTAGAGTGGGAAAGAGGAGGTATTTGTAAGTATCCAGAGGGCCCTAAGTAAGTTAAGCCTGCTGCATTTGATGGGGTACATGCCACTTCACTCATCTCTATGGAATATATTCCTCCTACCTAACTCTAGTGACTTTACAGAGCCTTCTAAATAGTGAATCTTGTTACTTTAACCCTCCCCCTGTAAGCAACTGAGAAAGAGTTTAAGCCCATGGAGCACTTTCTGTAGCTAAAATAGGACTGAGAAGCCACCACTGCAAGGTCAGTGAAAGGCCAGGCAAGTTGAAAGAATGCAAACAGAAAGCTTGTCTAGAGGCAATAGCATTGAAAACAGCTTAGGAAAGTTGTCAAAAAACAGGTTGTGCAATTTTGTTGGCTATCATGATTAATAAAATAGTGAAAAGAAAAATTTTGAGAAAGAAAATGAGCTCAGCAATGTGAACGATGAATTGAAAATACTGTTTTATATTGTGTTCACCTACATGTCTGACTTCTGATATGATGAATATCTGTAAGTCTGGCTGGAGGGTTTGGAAGTGATATACTGCTGCTTAATAAAGCCAAATCAAAAGCTTTCAATTTTCAGCTCTTTGCTAAAGTAAGAATAAAAAATATCATACTGGCCAACTAATGGGTTTGAATCCACATACTACTAATATATGCCTGAGAAGATCAAAGCCCTTTTCATTAACCAGGAAAATAATATACACGCAGGGAAAATTTTCATTGTATATGTTCATATATTCTTGCATTTTCTATTTATACATTCTTAAAAAGAATATTTATTCTTACACTCATTTTCTGATGTTCTTACAATATATTAGTTATACATATGTTAAACGAAGAACATGATAGACAATGCTATATTCATTTTCATCCAGCACCTGGTAGATGACCCTGACAACCTGAATAGCACACTGGGCTAAACGCCTCAGCAGCTCACATCTTTAAAACACTCTACAGAGAAAAAGCTCCTCTTCCTCCTCTGAGCAGCTCACAGGATTAGATGTACTTTATGTTTTTAACAACTTGCTTTCCAGATGTTAAATGGTTCTAAGGCTTATATGCATTTTATTAAAACCAACATGTCCCAGCTTTGAGCTGGAGTTATCTACAACATGAAACACTGTGTATTCCACAAATCATCAGAGAACAGAAGGGCACCACTGAAAACACCAGATTAAGGCAAGCGTAAGCACAGATTTAACTAACATTTATTTTTCTTTCTCTAAATTCCATAGAAATATCTCCCTTAGAGAGATACCCGTTTTCATATTTCCCATTCAGTTTTGCAGTGTTGGACAAAGATTAACAATTCATTTAAAAGCAAAGGAAAAATAAGTACAGTTTGAAAAAATTCTTCTTCATACACACTGCATTAAGATATACGTCAAGCCAATTGCTTAGTACTTTTGATCATGTGGTAGAGCAGACATACAAATATCTAGCCCCAAGCTGCTTCCTGTTGCAATTCCCTTGGCTAATGAACAAATCCTTCCACCTTCTAAGACTGTTTGGTCCCTGCTGACCCTGAACAAGGATGGTGTGTCAGCATGGAAACAAGAGGCAGCCACTAATCTCAATGAGATGGTGCTGGTAAGTCAGTCTTCCACAGAGAGGAGGGTAGGCAAATGACTTTCCTAGGTCAAGAAGCAGGATTAAAAATAAACCTCAAAATAAATCTTTTGACCTCTTTCTTTTTAGAAAAAAACTATGAAGTTCCTGTATTTTAAAATAAACCTCTGCACTTCCCTAAGCAGTGAACATGAAAGGAAAATGCAGTACAAAGGTGATTTTTAATCATCTTAGAAATACAAAATGGGGATCCCGGTCCTCATCCCCTCAGCTGCAGAGAGACCAGAATTTATGATCATTACTAAGGAATTAGCTGTCTCATGGTGACATTATTAATTTCTTGGTATGTTTGAGGTTTATGTTTCTTTTTTGTGTTTTTTTTAATTAAAAAGGTGTCTGAGCAGATTTTGAGTGATAATCTAACCTGTGACAGCACCAGAAACTCTTAAGTGTAAACCCTTACTTACACAAGTTGTAATACCTAACTCTTAACTGTGTACTCTAGTAACCTATGCTTCCTTAAGAATTACTGGATATAAATTTCATGTCAAGTAAATAGCAGGATGTATGTGGCTCAAACTGTAATCCAGCGACAAGACAGTTGTAACAAAAAAGCCATTATCACTGATGAAAAGTTTATTGGCTCTCAAGAACAAATTCCCTCCACTGTGATACCAAACACTGACTGCATTTGATACTATGACTCTATCTTTATTTTGAAAAAGATTCATTATATAAAGTTGACTGCACTAAGATATAAAACACTGGTATTAGTAACCTGAGGATTCCTTGTCTTGAACTTTCTGAGCTGTATAGAACAAGGTTCGTCAGTTACTGAAAGTTGAAACTCCTCCAATACCTGTAACTTCAGTCTAATCCGTGGACAAGTCTGTTGACAGGCTTAGAGGATAATACCTGATCAACCAACATGACAGTGTAGAGGGAATAGGCCTGTCTATAAAGCTTTGAAAAAGCATCCAGAGAGCAAGAGCAGGCTCTGAGTTTTGGACATTTGGAAATATCTTCATGCCCTTCAAAGTCACATTCTGTGACTGATCCTTCTTGAAGGGAATTCAGAACAAACAAAACTAACAAGATCCTCAGCAATGAGTAAGAATTAATAATGAAAATACACAGGAACTGATTACAAAGGGTGTAACTAGTGTGCATGAGTACATTAGTAACTTTATAAGCCACTGATTTGAGATAAAAAATCTCTCCCTTTATATAATTACATGCAGAGCTAATGCAATTTCCCCACTGGGATCTACAATGTCCATTGTTTGCACAGAGTCAGCTACATAATGTGCCTGTTCTCCCAGAGCAGCTGCTAGTAAAACACCTGGATCATTGATCAAGTTAATAAAAAGATGGTAGGTTTGGCACTCTGCTTGAAACTTCAAGGTTTCCTTTTTGAACTTCTCATATCACTTAGATCCCCAGGTAATGCTGGTGGAGGAGAGGTATGGCTAGTGCATAACACCATGTGGGATTTTGATAACTCTGGTGACTGTCAAAGATACTTGAAGTAGTTGATTTCTTTCTGTCATATGAAGTTTCAAGCGGAGTGCCAAATCAAATAAGTTTTTTGGGGTTTATTTGTTTTTTTAAAAATCATGAACCATTGTTGAAATAGGTAACATTTCTGAACTCTTTTCAATACTGATATATGTCCATGAGGAAAATACTGCTTGTTCACTAGGGTATTTGGAGAAAAACCCATGGTAATAAAGGGAAAAGCACTGATGGTATGTGCACATAAGTACTTCAATATGAGGTGCTGAGAGAAGAGCATTATCTAAAAAGACGTGGAAGTTCTCCAGTCCAGGAATGTAAAAAAAAAAAAACCCATGCCCTTGGTGAGCCAGAAGAAATAGCATGTTATTAGCAGTTAACATCTCTTTTAAAGAAGTAATTTCAGAGAGTCATTCCGAAGCAAATCCACAGACTGATAGCCTTATACCCCTATCCTCATATCCTCCTAACCACTGAACTAATTATTATAAATAATGAAAAATATGGGTACAAATCACATTCTGTTCACTAATCATTCAAGAACCAGTAGAAAAAGGCTCAAAGTCATCTAATAAATTATCTCCTTAGAACTATTTATCTCTTCTTTATTTCCACCTCTCTGTGGCCTCTCTGTGGCATTTTAAGGCCCTGACTGACATACAAAAGACCTCTGAAAAGGGGAGGGAGGTGATTCCCCCAAGCCCACACACCTGAGTCCACCTGTTACACAGCAGTGTAAGGAAGGTCAGCACATTTTGTCCAAGAGAGCATTTTTCCCACCTAATCCAATCACTAGAATCATTAACCTTTCAAAAACAGACTAGAGAGGGTGACTGTATTTTGATGAATAAGATGTATATCACTCCCAAACCCTCCAGCCAGATTTACAGATATTCATCATGTCAGAGGTCAGACATGTAGGTGAACACAATATAAAACAGTATTTTTAATTCACTCTTCATATTGCTAAGATGAGCCCATTTTCCTTCTCAAAATTTTCCACTATTAAATCATAGCCAATAAAATTGCATCATCTGTTTTTTGACAACGTAAGTTGTTCTCACTGCTATTGCCTCTAGACAAGCTTTCTGTTTGCATCCTTTAAACTTGCCTGGCCTTTTAATTATTCTAGCCTAGAATCCCAATTTAGCCCCTAAAACCACTCATATAAGAAGGTGTGTAATTCAGTAATTTGGAAGACACTGTACTTACAGTTCCATTCTTATTTAGGAATCACAGGTTCTTGCAAATGCGTGTCTTGTCACAGGTTGGAGACTAGATGAATACTCATCTCTGCCCTTATGCTCAATTCATTGACAAATCTCTTCATCTTGCCATGACCCTGTACTAACAAGCAAGAGGCAGCATAAACTTAGCTTAAAACTTTATTTAGCAAAGAAAAGAAAAACTCTCTTACTGCATGCATTTTTAAAGCGTAATATTATAATTTGTTTTTTCTGTATTTTTCACCACCATTTTTCCATTTTGTGGAAAACCTAGCTCATTCTTTCAAAAGTAGATGTGCTGTGTTCAACATGCTGGTATTTGCATAATATACCATTGCTGAGAGTTCTACAGTAGGTCAGCCTTGAATTTTAATGAATGGTACAATGGACCTACTGAAAAAATTCAAGAATGATTCTAGTTTTCTTATTTTAAATAGAGGAAATATCTCTGAGTATATAATCTCTCAAAAGCTAGAATAAATGTAATCATATTAACTATAAAGGAAACTATACAAAATTAATCACAGTAATAAAATAGCAAAATACAACAGAAGTACAAGAGCTTTTTACAAGCAGACCTTTTCTCCTACTACCCCAACAGTAATTTCCAGTACAATTGATCAACACAGCTTGAGTCAGGAGCACAAGGAGCAAGTAGACAGTTTTTCCTATAGGAATAAGATCGGACCAGATGAACTATCACTGACACAAAGCAGAGATCAGGTAAACCATATGAACCATTTAAATTCTGACTTATTTTCTGCATCACTGTAGGCTAGAATTTTAAGGTCATTTAAATATTTTTTTGCAGCTTCTGCCACCTAAATTGCTTTATTCTAAGAAACTATATATAAAATAGGAATGAAAACACCTACCTCCTAGCAATAACACCTACTTCTCTTGAAGAATCACAGAATATTCCGAGTCGGAAGGGACCCACAAGGATCACTGAGTCCAACTCTCAAGGGATTGGACATACAGGGAACAAAAAGAGGCTGCAGGCTGCATGAATATCACAGCAGTGAAAATCAAATAAGTAGAAAGAGAGCTGTGCAATTTTATAAGTACTTTCTCAGGTCTTGCATTTTAATTTCAATTACATATTTTGTAATTGAAAGAGTAAACATTTGCATTATGAAAGAGTAAAACATTCAAACACATTGGCAGAAACATGGAATTTTATTAAGAAGCTTAAGTGTCTTTAGGTATTTCTTGCTTTTTTTTTCATTTTGCTAAACAAGTTGTTTATTTTTATGTACTCCAGAACCGTGACAGTTTGTATTCTAAATTATCTCCCAGTCACAGTGGTAAGAAAGAAAGCATCAGCTTAAGAAAAGTAAAGAAAGTTCTCCACCCATTCAGACATGCTATTTTAACAAGACTCTAGATTATAAATATACAGTTTAGAAATGAACACATTGTAAGGATTGTTAGAGTACAGTTAGTAAAAAGAAATAAAGCAAATAGAGATTGAAGCAATTATACTGTTATAATACAATTTTGAGAGGAAGTAATGGGCAGGATGGTAAGGAAAAAGGATGAAACTGACTATACAGAAAACTTGATGAGAAAATATAAAAAGTCTTTATGAAAAAAAATGGTGAAAGAAATCAGAACAGGTAAAGTGAATTTTCCCAAGAGGAATGACAATGGCCACAGAGAAATCTCTCTTCCCCTTTCCCCCCCACCCCGCCTTGATATTCTGCAATGTTATTAAAGTATAGAAAAGAAGCAGTGTCTGTTACAATGTGAGGAAATAAACACCCCATACCATTCAGTGGAAAAAAAAAAAAAAGAGAAGAGGGAGTCAAAGCATGAAGGGAGTAGAACAGAAATTCCAAGAGATGCCTTCATTTCTTAAATCTCCTAGATTAAAACATGCTTTCATTATCACATACTTCTGAAGAATGGAAGTCCACATCATGCAAATGAAGTGGCCTTATACATAACAGAAACTACTGCTGTTTCTGTTGAATACAGCAAGAGCTAAGAACACTGAGTGTCTCTCAAAGCCTCATTTCTTTACTATATACCCAACAGGGAGTGCATGGTGCAATCTCTATGAAATCTGAAATGGAAACAATTTCCATTCTTTATCTCTTTCACCTCTGCAATAAATAAATAAATACAAAAAGAATGTATGTCTTCAGATCTGAAAGGATCTGGTTTGAGAAAAGATTTTCCTAAACAGGTACCTTCCTGGGGGAAGTCAAGCCTTCAAGTATTTGTCACATAAATGAGCTATATGGATAAAACTTCAATTCATTTAATTCCAGTACATTAGCTAAGTGTTCTTTTGTTAGAACAGGGATAAATTGTTCTCTCAACTGAATAGTCACATCATGGGTATTAGGACCTGCAAGTATCAAATCTTTTTGCTCTTATGAATAAAGCTGTAGCAGAAGTTTGAAATCTCAAGTACTCAAAGTAATTGTACTAAATAAATGTGATAAAGAGAAGATATCCATGGTATTGAGTATTGTCCTAGTTACAGGGGCTGGGACCAGTTTATGACAACGTGGGTATAACTAAAACTGTCTGTTCTACACCCCCTATGTCATTTCTGATGGACTGTTGATACTGGATCGTTTTCAGCAGCTGCCCAGGGCACACCTGACACCTCAGGCTACAAACTGGGCAGGGGAGTGTTTCTTTGTCTTCACACCAATGACTCAGCTGTGATAACTCCTCTCTGGGAAGACATTAGCACCTTCACATCCAGCCTGAGGGGTCATCTCTGCTAATGGGCCATACTGGACTGGCATAATAGGCAGCTGCAATGACCTAGACCATGAAAGATTTCAAAAATACCCCACGACTCACAGAGTTAAATCACCCATTGTGAAACTCCCCGCCCTAGGGGAGGCACTGGGCATTTGCACCTGAACCTGAGCACATATAATCTTTGGGGTTTGGGACTTCAGGTACCACTTGTCAGATCCAGAGGAGGACCAGAACTTCAACAGGACTGCAACTGCCACTCTTGACAAGGCTGCCATCATTGACAGAACTGTGACCATCATCCAGACCAAAAGTTTTCTTTTCCTTAGGGGGACCACATGGTGCTCAGCACAGTGGCTAACAAACACTGTCCTGTTCTTGTCCCAGGGCACTGGGTTATACATCTGTCTTTGTGGGTTAAAACCAGACGGTTCTTTTTCTCTGCATCACTGTATTCATTGTAATCCTTTTAGTAAATTGCAACTCTGACTTATAATCTCTCTTGAGTTGGATTTGATTCTCCTGCTGGTTTACTTTTAAACCACCACTCCATGGGAAGCAATAAATTAATTTCTTATTTTGCTTTGCTTGTTTGTGTGGCTTTTGCTTTATCTATTGAAGCGTCTTACGCCAACCCACGAGTTTTCTCGCTTTTACTCTTCCAATTCTCTTCCCATCCCTCTGGTTGGGGAAGAGCAAGCAGCTGTGTGAGCCTAATCTGCCAGCTGGGGTTGAAGCACAAACACTTGCATATAACTGCTCTACATGCACAGACAATACATTCTGAATTGATTCAAGTATTGATTACCTAAAGTATTTCATATAAGGACCACTCAGCTTCCCTCCCAGTGAAAAAATAGCCACATGCATGACCAAAATACATTCGGGAAACAAAAAAAAAAAAACCCACAGAAAATAAAATGTGTAATTGATTTTGATTGCCTTTTTACTCCTGAGATCCCCAGATAGTCAAGTCTTCTATATCTATAAGGACTGAAAATCTTCAACTTTTATTTCTTTTTAAAAATAGAAAAAGAAACCAATTGAAAAATGTGAAAACTGAAAACAGCACATGTCCTTCCAAAAGGAAAAGTCACTTCACAAAAAGAGTGCATTGCAGAAAATAAGGTTAAAAATATTCCTTGGAGAAAGGTAATAGCAAAAGAACCTCTTTTTGGCAAGTCAAGTGTGAATGGGTTCAGAAACAAGATCAAATCAATGCACTGAAGAGATCACATAATGTTCCACTTGCATATTTTAGGCTGGGGAGTGATCAGAGACTTTATGATTTCTTTTTACAGTTCAGAATAAAGGAAAGAGAAGTGCTGTTTCATGAAATTGAAGGTTTAGAGAAGATAAATATAATTTAACTAAACAACATGAAAGGTTAAATTCAACTATTTTTTCTCATGGTAATTGGTAATTAAAAAAACAACTCAGAAAATAAAGTTCATTTACTCATGATAAACAAAGAGTGACAGTGTCTGGCACCTGTACCTGCAGTTTGTGCAGACATTGTCTGTCACTGGGGTACATCCATCTAGAATGATTATATCCTGTATAACAAAGCTCTGTAAAGTTTCTTCACACAAGATAGGATATTTCTATCATCTTACAGTGCCTGTCCCAACAGTCACTAGTCCTTGTTTATTCCCCTGAAATACACAGCCTCTATCTCAGCTCTTGGATATATGCAGTATCCCTCAGGAAAATCCTAGAGCAGAACAACTGCTTCCAGCAAACACCAGCCATTTTCTCCTTCTGGCCTGACATTTTCTACAATAAACTACTCAATTTCTCCAGTGTAATAGAATTCTACACCCGTAATCTCAGCTACCCTTTTCATGACCTTTCCCTTCCACGTCTTTTCTTGTTCCAGTGTAAATTCCACAGATTTCAGTGATTTCCCCAAAAATGTTCAAAATATCCCTTCTCTCCTGCCCATGTCCCTTCCCACCTGTCCATCTCCCTTCCCACCAACTCTGCCATCTCTCTTCCCCATGACAAAAGCAAACAGTTGACCTCTGCTATCTTCCTCTGCCTTCTCCACTTGCCCAATCCTTTGTTGTCCAATGGCTTTTTTCATCACCAGATTAAGCTAATTCTTCTTGATCTTCCATGAATTTTTGTCAAATTATACTTGCAGTCAAAAAAACCCCCAGCAATGGTGAGGGGGAAATTCTGGAGAAAAATTTTCCTTTCCACTTTCTCAGAATGAAATCACTAATTGTAATAAAATGTTTATTGAGGAAGCAAACAACAAACAAATCATTAATTTTTTCATGGGAACAGAAATTTTGTCTAGCTGACATCACAGCACCAGTTCAAATTGCATTTAGACAGAAATTGGCTAGTGATGACATGTTCTTCTGTTGACGTTCTCTCAAAAGAGTCATTAATTTCTAACTGTGATGCCTCGAAGATTATTGGAATAGCCCTATTTCATTGTCTTTTGAAGTTTTAAATTGCAAGACAACAGTCACTGCAGCAAACAATTAAGATCTTATAATCTCTTGTACAAAAACATTAAGACTAAACTGAGAATGGCACTTCTCCCAAAAGGTGGGAATGCATGCCAGAAGCAACAACATCCACTTCAGAGGGCAGAAGTCTATATGATATACCCAAGGGTGCCAATACATAAATGTATAACATAAACATGATTTCGAAACAATCTCTGCCTGCATAGATTCCAGCAGGTGTAACAATTTGTTTATCTCCCATGACTGAAAACATTGTGGCTGTAATGAAGAATGTCAAACATTTTCCTTCTCATTAGTCATTACTATTGTATTCCCAATTAGGTGAGATTAAAGTACACAAAACCATTGTAGCTCTACTTCATCCTCCACTGGGGAATTATGAACCATTAGGTTGAGAAAATATTTTTACAGCAGGAAAGTAGCATCAGTGTACATGAGAGTGCTCTCCCACTTCTTAACTGCTTTCTAAATCAGATTCATCAGTGTAGACATATATAATAATGGCCCATCTTCGCGAACGAAGATTTGGGGAAAGGTCTTTTTACCTTTCCAGCCTGCGCAATGGATTTTTTAGGTGAGACACAGCCTGCGCTGAACTGAGCCCACCCTTTAATCCTAAGGTTCATCTGCCGGGGCCAAGCAAGCTTGGACAATGGCAGTGAGGTCCTCAGGACGTAGGTTTGTTTAGAGTGACCTTCTCATAGATGGATGGCCACACAGGGCTAACGACCTCCATCAGGCCAGGAGACCGGGGACTCGAACCCGTGGTCGCAGCAGTGAAAGTCCTGCACGCTAACCACTAGGCCACCAGGGGTCTCAGTGTAGACATAGAACAGAAAGAAATCACTGAGATGAAATCAGTCATCCACTGGCATAAGCAGTAATATTATTTCTCAAATACCAAATCAGATACCAGATCGTGTCTCTCAAACATGCCAAGCCCATCTGAAAACTAGTGTGTCTGGCCCTCCATTACCTTCTGAGAAATGCTTTCCTGAACATCCTTGCTATGATGGTTGACACCATCCTTTGTCCAGTTAAATCTTACTCCTAGTCAGGAAAACCCCTTTATTTCAGCAACATTGTTCATCAGCTCAAATGGGTCATCTCCTTCTCTTGCATTTACTTCTCTGATGTACTTAGTTGCAGCAATCATGTTCACTCTAAGCTTTTATCTTAGAGCCTGGATCTAAGTCCACATTCAACCTATCTGTTCTTCTCGGCCTTTGTTCAAAATTTCTTGAATAAGGATGGTGCAGTACTCTACATAGGGACTTGAGTAGTGGCTTCTCCAAACTCTTGCCTCTAAAATGTCTTGCCTGACACTTCCTAGGAAGGCAATGGCACTTTTACACTACTACTCCTTCTCTTCTTCTGTCATTGCCAAATTACAAAATTATGAAATATTTTTTGTCATTAAGCATAAAGATGTTCATCTTTGCACTTACGTTGTTAAATTTTATCCCTCCATCTCTCAGTCATTAAGTGTTTTTCCTCTTTTGTCCTACAGTCCTCTGCACTGATAGGGCATTCTGAATGTTTGTATTTTTTTTGTTCTTCCTATTCTGTCGGCCTAATTCGCTAATAGTGTCAGCCCCAAGGTCATGAGGAATTCCTGTAGAAATCCCCTGTAACTCTTGCTTCTTCACAACCTCTTGTTTCCTCTCCATCAGTCAGTTACCTATGCCACCTTCCTTTTATAATTTTGATCCCCATCTCCTTCAGGTTAAAAACCAATTTATCACACATCAGCATAATTTCATGAAGTCTAACTGGATTAAAACTTCCATTCCCCATTTTTCTAAAATATTTGTTCTGCAACCAAGAAAACCGTCACACCAAATCCCATCCCTTTCTGTCATTTACTTCTGTGCCTCAAACTATTCCTTCTTTAAAATAGCCATTCTAAAAAACCTGTATACTTCCAAAAACATATCAATGGAGTTCATCCTACTTTGAATTAACTGAATCAGGTTGAACTTTTGGAATTAAAACTATGACGAGCCAGACCAGGATCAACAAGTATAACTGAAAACCAATTCTCTTTGGCTTTAGCTTTTACCAAAAAGGTCAAAAGTTTAGAAGAAAGAGGGCACAGACACTAGAGCTGGCATATATGAATGCACAGAACCAGTGCAGAGGGATAAGAAGAGAAGGACGATGTTCCTCCACCAGCAAACAGCACTAAACCTGGATTCCTAATGAGCAAACACTAGTTCTTGCAGGTGAGCAAAACTATGGTCACATTTGTGTGTTTTCATCACTGGGGTTTATCAGTCATAGTGCCAACAGTGAGGTGACAAGCAAAGCATTAGTATGCAGTTATAATCCCATAAAGAGTTTTGAATGTTTAGGTTATGTGAAACATTTCTAAGTAACATATTTTCTTGATTTGCTTTTCTTTGTGTATTCCTGGGGACTGGGGTAGAAACATTGCCAGACTTAGCTTTTTTAAAATACAGTGCAAACAAAAGTTGCTTGTAATTGCAGCATAGACAGAGGTTCCTCTTTCCTACATCTCATCAGTTGTCATTTCAACTCTGCCTCATGCTGTAAATGCAATTAAAATATACTTCCACAAGCACCCACTCTCTGATAGGAGTGACAAGGCAGCATACAAAATTATACTATTGTTGAATAATGACAGGACACTAAGTGATTGATATCAGTGCCTGGGACTTCAAGGTTGTCCTGGGTTATACAGAGACTCTGGTATCCACCTTTTCTCATTTCTCCAAATATGCCTACTAATTTAGACTGTGGGGAGGGACTTAAGCTAAGAGTGGTACTCCCTAGGAGAAGAATGTATCCACCAGTGTGAAAAGACTGGAAGGCTGATTACTCATCGGGTATGCATACCTGCCACCTCAGGCTATGAGCTGGGTATTGGTTTTTTGTCATTACACAAATGACTCATCTGTGATAACTCCCTTCAAGGAGACACCAGGACAATTCACTCACATGGCCTGAAGATATTCATCTCTGCTGATGGCCATAATGGATCCACCTGTGCTTAGAAGGTGCTAAAGACTCTTGAAATGTCCCATGATCCAGTATTAGCCATCCAGTGAAGAACTCCCAGCCCCAGGGGAGGCACCAGAGGCATTCCCACCTACCCTGAGCCCAATAAAAGACCACATTCATACTCCACTTGGTAGGTCAAGGGTCTCCTTCCCTCACTCCATGGGACTTCTACCACCCAGGCCTCTACCACCACCTCAGCAGATCAGGACTACAACCACCATCAGAGCTGCAGCGACCAGGTCTCATCACTGGATCCGGTGGGTGTCTTGTGGGTCCTTCCAGTCATAGCCCTGCTCCAACTGCCTGTGCCAGCACTGCAGCCTCACTCCAGCATTGACCATTCAAACCATTTCTGCCAGGTTTTAATGGGTGGGAGGAGGCCAGGTGGGTGGGAACTTGGGAACTTTTCTGGTTAGCTTAAACCAGTTTTATCACTACTGTTTAGCATTCTTCTTGATAAAGAGTTATTTTTGCACTTACATCCAGGCATGTTTGGTCTCTCTCTGTATTGGAGAGAACCAGGGGTATTGAACTGGAGGAAGGAGACTTCCATTCAAGGTCTCTGCCACTCCATTTGTCTCAAACCGAGACAAAGGTAACTGTAATTTGTATTTTAATGACACATATTTCCATATATCAAGTCCTTTCAAGATTATTAATGACTACAGAATATTTTAATGATGGCTGCTAAATAATGGATGGCATAAAAGGGCTGAATAATATTTTCTGTTACAGCTAACAAACCTATTGATGGCTTCACTGACATTGCACTAGAAATACAGAAAGAAAACAAACACAATTAAATATTGATCTGTCCTAGTTAGAACAGCCGGGACCAGTTCATCACTGTACGGGTGTAACCCAAAACTGTGTATTCTATAGCCTTCCATGCCATTTCCCAGAAACTGTTATCAATAGACCATTTACACTACCTGCCCAGAGCAGCCTGACTCCTCAGGGTGTTAAGAGGTCTGCGAGATAGGAGGAGGCTCCTGTCCTCACACCCATTGTGGAACTCCCCGCCCTGAGGGAGGTACTGGGCATTCCTGCCTGAACTGGAGGATATATATAATCTTGGAGTCTTGGGACTGCATTTAAAATACCATCACAAGAGATGAGATAACTTTCCATGTCTCCATATGGACACAACAGGAGTTTTGTGGCAGGAATTCAGTATACACTACCAGAAACACAGGCAATAGTGTTTTTTCCTTTTATATTTACACCAGATCTTTATCAAATTAAATATACTGAGGTTAACCCATCTTCTTTTCCACTCCTAGCCTTCAGATGTCTTTTACTTGAAAATATAAGGGAAATACTTTGAGAGGGAAATACACACTTCATTTCTTCACTTTCTCTGTCCACACATCCATCAAGAGGTATGAATATTTGAGAATTCTCCATCATCAGGTATGTGCCATTTTAGCTAACTGCATTTAGAAGTAGTAGATAAAACAGATTTGAAGCTATACTTACCATCTTTCTGGTTTTGGTAAGACCACATATTTCTGAGAGGGTTTTACTTGTATCAAGTAGGGAAGAGCAGAATAACCATTGACTGAGCATACGTATCATGGGGCTGAGGTGGTACCTTTCATCAGAACTGGAGCGAGATGTGTTGTCACATGAAACAACCCCCTTGAAAGCCTCATGGTTTGGCAGAATGCCCTCAAAAGTCAGACAAGTCTGTTAAAAAGACATGACCTGCAGCTGGCCATTTTTCAGACAACCTCATCTGGTATGTGGACAGTTGCATGCTACCTGCTTTGGGCATCCTGGGAGCAGCTGGGAAAAGCACAGCTACGGAAACAGGCCCTGAAATGTTCCCAACTCCCATGTTCAAGGCTGCTAGCTTGAACTGCATAGCTGTCCCTATGTTTGGCATCACCTATATCCTGCTGTGACCCTCCTCCATTTCTAGGCAGCTGGCTTAAATCCAGACACACCTAGGGGTACTAAACGCAATAATTCAGCAAGCTGTTAAAGTTCATGGTTGTCACACTACTTTTTTGGTTTGCATCTCACTAATCTATGCCTAAATGTTCACTTGAATGTGGATGGATGTAAGAATATCCTTACTTTTCAAAGTCTGTCATTGTTTGCTGACTTTTCATGCATCTGTCCATTTTCCTTATATTCGCTTATAAAATTGTAACAGGTCCCCAGAGACACAGGAAAACTGAAGGCATCCAACAAGAAACTACCCTGTATTTTTGCATGGCTGAAATCTCAACAGCCAAGTCTTTGCACCAGCTTATTCTGAGGATAGTCAGACAGACAGTAGAAGTCCAAAACAACACAGTTTGATTTACGGAAAATCTTTCAAATTACACATGGAATGGTTTTGATAGCGAAGACACTGATAAGGAAAAATTATGATGTAATTTCAAAGAGTCCCTTTCCTGATCATAAGCTATTATTACGAATTGTCCTCACAGAGCACTGTACATACAGAATGTACAATAATAATTTACTTGTTCAAATTAAAAAGGGGGAGTACATCATGGAAAATCAGAAAGCAAAGTAATTAAATTAGAAAATTACATATGTAAATAATAAATGTCCAGAAACTATTACAGTTAACACAAGATGAGAAAGAAATAATTTGTTTTGTTTAGTTCCAAACAGTAACATTTATGACTAAAGTGATGGAAGAAACTAGATTATGGCTTGATAAAAAAAAAGAAAGAGGTCACTAAATAGATATCTGACTAAAAGGTGAAATGACAGATTGCCATAACACTAGAAAGATCTATAAATTAGCTTTCTCGGTTAAATACACCATTATATTAAAATAGGTCTAGCTAGAAAGGCTGCCTAGTAACTTAACAAGAAGAAAGATCAACAAAAAAAAGAAAAATATTAAAAGGAAAACAACACTTTGAAGAATTTCATGCCTCAATATGGGAAAATATTAGGGCATGACAGCAAACCCAAGTGCAGCAGACTCCAGAGGGAACTGTCTCATAGCAGCTTGCAGAAACTGGTTTGCCAAAGGGCTGGATGCTTCACTAGAGAATGTTTTCCTTATTCACCTTCAAATGAAACACACCCAAGAATTGCATCCCAGGCTCCAGAAGCCAGGACCTCTCCTTACAAAACACAATCAAATGAGCACTTAAGTGCAGTGGAGCGCAGTCTTGTCCAGGATGGAGACGAACACCCTCTCCCCACTAGGGACTGCCCATTCCAGTTCAGCCCACCTCCAGCTATGGTCCAGTGTAGGGAAAAAAATGGACCAAAAGTAGTCAAAGTAGCTCCTGAATAGCTTCATGGAGACATTGTGAAGAAAGTGACTAAGTAGGTGAAATGGGTAAGAAGACTCCTGTAACCTGTCAGTAGCTTTACAAGAAATGTATGGCTTAAGTATTAGGAGAAGAGCAGAGAAATCTCTTTGAACAGAGAATTAATTAATTGTTGCTCCAGATCAAGAAAACTGATGTGTAATTCTGGTAAATTTGAAACATGCAAAACAATATAAACAAGAATTTCTGACAAGTTAAAACCGTGTTATTTTTAAAGCAAAACATTTTCATGTTCATGAAAAAATAAAAAGCCCACTGTATTTTTGGAAGAACAAAAGAGGTCCAGAAGCCCAGTGCTTGTTTTTCAGTTAAGGAAAATTTCATTTTCCACAAAAACATTTCTATTCAGCAACCAAATAAAAAAAGCAAACCAAAAATAACCTAATTATTCACAACTTTAACCAGAAAGAAAGGATTGCAAATGTGTCAGCAGCAGAAGGTGAGAGATCTGAATTCAAAACACTAAGTAGGCGTGGAGATGTGGAATTAGTGTGAAAAAGGGCTAGCTTTGTCATAATTCACATAATCTTATTAGAAAGTCATATTCCTTTACCAAAACTTTGTTTACTTTCTGTTTTGCCCTTGTCAGGTTAGATTCCGTGAAATTTGGTGGTCTCACCAGTATGCATAGCGCATAATGACCAAATGATTTACAAAAGACAGGAAAGCCTGTAATTCAGACTTAACTATTCTTATTTACACTAAATTATTTGAAATATTATGCTGAAAAAAAAATAATAATTACAGTGTTTGGGTGATGAAACAAGACATTCAAAAATAGGTCTGCAGCATGTACAAACACATGACAAATGAGAAATGTTTATATAATTTACATTCCTGTTAGTTTTAAAATCACTCTCACAGCTTGACAAGACCAGTCTTCAAAAGCTTGTGTAGTGGTGAGCAAAACACTGTGTAATGGTGAAATGGTTTGACATCTCCGTTAAAGCAGAGGACTAATTCTGTAATGATCCTGAGTCCAATCCTTACAAGAACAGGCACTAATGAGTGCTATTTTCCTAGTGGGGTGCAATTAGAAGAGCAGAAAGACGGATATTAAAATAACAAACATTCACTAGAAATACATAAATGGAGAGAATGAACAATGCAAAGGGGAGAAATAATGCCTTTCATTGTTCCAGTGCTGCATCTAACCTCTCAAGAAACCCTATGGGAGTGCACACGTAAGCTTCAGCTCATAGGAAAGCTTCATTCTTGTTTGCAGTTGTTATAGCAGCAGTAGCTCTACAGCCCAAAGCTGTCTCAGACATCTGTATTTATTGTGAGCACTGAGCTTACTTACTTGAGTAAGCCTTTAAAAAAAATCTCTTTCAAGCAACTTCTAAAATATCACTACTTTCAGAAAAGGTTACTTATGAACATCACAGAGAAGAACATTTGGATTGGCCCCATTAAAAGGCTGTTGTGTCTTACAGCTATCACTGAAAGAGATGGTCAGAAAGATCAGTAGTTACTCAGTGTTAGAAATGCTCACAGAAACACACTACTTGATATATTATGCCTTCAAAACCCCAGAGGATATAGTTTGTGCACCATTCCCATGCAAAAAGAGATAGATGGGCCCAGGGTGCACATTTCCAAGAACTGAAAAAAAAACTATAAAACTATAGAAAACTACAGAACTATAGAACTATAAAACCCTAAAATGAGCAACAGAAGGAAAAGTGTAACAGGAAATTAAGATGTTCTTCAGGAACATGGGAATAAATGGGACTTTACGCATTGAACAGCCTTCAATTATCAAACATTTAAGTAACAGGCAAAAAGCTCAGGGAAAAGTAAAATCAACATGGTCTGACAAAGAGGGGATCCACTGGAGGAACACAGAGCCCATGCCTTCTCTTGTTGCAGCCCAGACAGTCCAATAACAGAGCTGTGGTAACTGTATATCATGAGGGCTGGAGGAAGACTCACAAAGGCTAGCTTTGGCATTATGAGCATAATCATCCATAATCAGCAGGAAGGAGAAAGTTCTTCCAGAGGACAAATTGGAGCAGGACGAGAAACTCCTGGCGGACAACAAGCCGTCCATGAGCCAGCAGTGTGCCCTTATGGCCAAGAAGGCCAATGGTATCCTGGCATGCCTTAGGAAGAGCATTGCCAATATCAAGGGAGGTGATCTTGCCCCTCTACTCAGCCATGGTGAGGCTGCATCTGCAGTACTGTGTCCACTTCTGGACTCCTCAGTAGAAGAGAGACATGGAGCTCCTGGATAGGGTCCAGCAGAGGGCAACAAAGATGACTAGTGGACTGAAGCGTCTCTCTTACAAGGAAAGGCTGAGAGAGCTGGGCCTGTTCAGCATCAAGAAGAGACAACTGAGAGGGGACCTCATTAATGTATAGAAGCATCTGAAAGGAAAGTGTAAAGAGTATGGAGCCAGGCTCTTCTTGTGGTGCCAAGCAATAGGACAAAAGACAATAGACTTGATATACAGGAAGTTCCACCTGAATATGAGGGAGAACTTCTTTACTGTGCTGGTAACCATGCACTGGAACAGATTGCCCACAAAGGTTGGGGAGTCTCCCTCACTGGAGATATTCAAGAACTACCTGGATGCAATTCTGTGCAATGTGCTCTAGGACGACCCTGCTTGAGCAGGAAGGTTGGACCAGATGACCCACTGGGGTCCCTTCCAACTTTACCCATTCTGTGATTCTGTAGCTCTTCAAAGCATTCTCTGTAAGAACTCCTCTATCTCCCCATCTCTCACCCCTGATTGTAGATGGAGACCCAGAAGACTAGACTTGCCTTTCCTTCACAGTTCACCAAACACTTCTTACTGGCTTCAGATTTTTATTTCATCTCAGGTTAAATTTTGCTGCAACCTTTAAGTGAACCACAGAGAACTTTCCTCTATAACCACAACTGGAACATGGAGGCAAGCAACGATCAAAATATGCTCAGCAGCTTTTTCTCTTGGAAACCTCTTTCAGCACAAAACTCCACAAACATGAGGCTTGAGTGTAAGAATAGTCCCTGAACTGAGACTTAGGATCCACTGACAGCAATTGTATTTTAGATTGCATCCCGCACCAGTATTTCCATTTTCCTCTCTCTGCACCTTACAGCCATTCAGCTACAACTTCTACCTAACTTGGATTCCTCTCTTTTAACACTGACAGTAGTGTTAGAAGAAGATCCATCCCCCAGATCCTCTTCCTCCCTCATAAAGTTAAGTGGTATCCAGAATATATCTCCAGAAGGAGAAGGAATGCAAGTGAGTACTGCTCAGAAAAATACCAGCCTGTCTCAGGAAAGTGCTATGTTTTTCTAATTACTGTGCATTAAACCTCCATCTGTGGATGTTTTCATGCTACAGCAGATCTACCTGAACTCCCTTTAAATTTGGATACTGGTCACAGTCCAGCTGCAATGATACACTTCTCCCAAAACAGGCTCTAAATTCACTCAAGAAGTAGCACTCTGAGTGCTGTATAGTCATGACTAGACCCAAGATACCAAGACTGTGGTGGTGGTGACGCTATTCCACATCATTATCACTGACTTTGATTATTAGATGAGACCATCCTTTCTAAGGTTGTGAGTGACATCGCATTTGGGAGAGTAGGAGATATGGCATGAGTTTGGAATGCATGGCTTACAGATGTCCCTTTCAATCCAAATCTTTCTATGAGTCTGGGACAGAGAGAGAGAACACAGAGAGAGAAGCTTCCACTTTGGTTGTGGTAGCCCCCATCAGCATAGCTGCTTTTTCTTGGCAAATGGAAAGTTGGCTGGACAAGCTATATCTACCCTCTGACTCTTGTTTGCTACATTGCAATCCTGTTTCACGTAAGCCTACTAACTGAATGATCTGGACATGTGGGAAACACTAGTTCTGTGCCTAATGATACTGAGGTAATTGGCTCTCATATGGCACCATAAAGACTGATCCTGGCAGCATCAAAGTGCTATTTGGTACCTCCCAGAACTGGGTGTTGGCAAAGAGTAGCAGTGATTGCTTTCAAAATACCATTTGTCTAAATAGCAAGCCATAGGACTCTTCTGGGCATGAAATGTCCACAGCTGCACAACATCTATTTAGCAGCAACTCTAATCTTTCACAGCCTCTGTTAGATGGAACTATTTGGTACGGACGGTTAAAAAGAGGTGAGCAACAGCAACACAGCTTGTAAAGGTGGAGAAACAGATCTGTAGTCATAATATTTTTGTTGGGAGACAGGAGGGTTCATGAAATGTAACAAATTTAACTCAGCAAAAGCATTTTTGATCTTCTGGAGTTATAAGCTGTAGTGAATCCTCTGAGAGTATAATTGTTCCTCAGAAAATAATGATAAATAAACTTGAGAAACATTCACTGCAATGAAATATGCTGAGGCTAGTGTAAAATCACCAAGTCTGAATAAAGCATAGAAGAATATGACATAGTGTTGACATAGCATTATACAGGCAACCCATCAAAGGAAACACATGTTAATTTGCAGGATAAACTGTAATGTACCATTTACAAACAATTTATTCAAAAAAGTCTGTTTCTTTTACTACATCACATGTAGTTGAGAAAAGAGGAAAAACATGGATTAAATCCCACTACAATAGAAATATGCCATTTGAATGTGTAATGCAGAGTACATGCTAAGCATATTCAAAGGCTTTTCAACATCCTTTTTTTCCACAAAACAATATAGACAGACAAACAAGTTTATAATAACAGCATATATTGCTTTGCATGATGATTCAGAATGCAAAAGGACTAAGCCCATCTTCAAAACTATTATCTTTTTTTCCCAGGGAGCATTATTTTCACAACTCCAGAAAGCACTATCTATTAAGCTGTCTGCTTATCAGTATTGTTAGTTCATTGCATGAATAATGAATATGCATTCTTGTCTGAAAGCAAAAGTGAGGAAGACAGAGGATTAAATTAAGGAAGGAAAATTGTGTACCTAAGGTGACATGAGCCTGCTACTACCCTGATCCTAGATGGCCCCTTTTCCTCCTCTCCTCAGGTCTCTAGGGCAGGATCCACACTAGAAAGCACCTAGTACATTTGCAGTGCTACTGTATTTCCCCAGCTGTAACAACTCTTATTATCCGTGGTTAAGCCATCCAAATGACAGATCAAATGCTTTGTGAAATAGTAGAGACTGGGGGTGAAGGATGCACAGAGTTGACAACCTCTCAGGTAAACTGTAGGCAAAAAAAAGACCATACAACAGAGTAACTTTTCACCCACCTTCTGTTCAGCAGGGCTTCTCTTGAATAAACGTGACTGATGCCCTGCTGCCTTTGCAAGCTGCTTATGTTTACAACCATCTGCCAGGAGGATGAGCTGTGGTTAGGCATGACAGGAGGATTCTGGGCACAAAAGACTGATGACAAAGAGAGAATGGCGGGCTGTGGTCCTAACTTCCCGGTGACGTCTGCTCAGCAGAACATTCCTGCTCTGTGCCAGTTCTGCAGTGCCATAATAATCAGAATCACAGAATATTCTGAGTTGGAAGGGACCCACAAGGATCATCAAGTCCAGCTCTTAAGTGAATGGCCCATACAGGAGATTGAACCCACAACCTTGGCATTATCGGCACCAAGTTTTAACCAACTGAGCTCGCCTCAGGGTCATATGATATGCCTATTCACACTTTACACCATGCACCTATTGGCACATGCATAGCTAAAGATTTTGATGTCCGTAACTGAAGACATTTGCTTGTAGAATAAACTGCAGAGAAACTTTTGGAATTAATTCTTTTCTCTATTTGTTAGATATTATTTTAGGGCTCTCATGAGATCACCAAATGTTAATGATTACATGTTTTGAGGAAATTTAAAGGCAACACTTCAGTCAGCAAGAATGCTTGACTTTTCCCTTAACTGAAAAGATATAATGATATGATTTCGATAAATATTTGTTATAACTGATGATTACTGCACTAGCATATTTTTTATATCCATGAAATAAATCAGAAACATCTCCCCATGACTCAATATTTGCCAACAGAAATGGATAACTAGAATAAAAGCATAACAGTAAAATAAGAAATGAATGGCACAAGGTAGAAAAAAGTTAAGCAGCTACACAAGCAACTATGAACTTAAAAATTTATCACCATAGCCTGTGTAAATCAAACAAACTGTAACCATTCAACTAGATTATTAGTATTTTTTTCATTTGGCTTGGTTCATGAGTTAGAGGTGTGGACAGGAGGGTTCATCATGTATCTTACCAGAACATATAGTTCAGACACTAAATAAAAACTCTTCTGGTAGAGACAACTCCTCCCAATATTTCAAGTCTCCTCATGGAATGCAGTTATGCCTGATAGAATCCAATTCCCTTTTCCTAGCAATCAATGACTGAATTTGCAGTGGCAGTTTTATCTGCAGTGTTTTTCACTCTCAAAACCAAAAGTCTAAAACTTGTTTCCATCAAAAAGCTGGAATAAGGCAGTGCCTAATGTATTATTAGTACAATGCAAAATGTCTGAGACTGAATTCTCAGCCAATGTAAAATAGCTAAACTCCACTGAAGTTTACTGAGATTTATTGCCCATTTATAGAAGCAACAGATCTGGAAAAATATACAATTTCTTTTTGACTTACTGAAGCTACTCATTCTCATCTCTGTCAACTATCTTCAAATATTTTGATTAACATTTTTTTAAGTGTGGAGGAATGGATGAGTAAGGGAGCTGAGTAAATTATGAACTGTCATTCGGTTTCTGACAGTTTACATCTGGCTCAGTTCACATGGAGCAGGTTGATTTCCAAACAGCCCTTCATAAATATAGAAAATAACTATTCATTATTTCATTCTGGGTTCTTCCTCTTCAAGGAATCTGTGCTGTATGCTGTATCTTCAGGTTTAAACACCCAAAAACAGGACTGCATGGGAATGCCAGTGACATTCCACTTCTCTCTTAGTGTTGCCCAGGCATACTACATCCGCCAAATGGACATACTGGGGCATATTTAGTTCATAGCCACTCTGCAATCAAGACGCAACTGATGTGAAAATCCACTGTAGTAACATTTACATACACAGTTCTGTATACTGTTGTTATGCAAGTGAACCTCAATCCTTGAGGACTGAAATAAAGAGAATCCAGGTGTACCTCCACGCTCATCTGTTACAGTCCTAACAGTTTATTCAAGTTAAGAGTTTAACTACTAAATGCAGAACAATTTCCCCAATTTAAATGCCACCACTAGCACTAGGCATAATTAACAGTTTTAAGGTCCTCTGTATTCAGAGTCTGATGAGTGGTCCTAGCAGGGAAAATTCTTGACCTTTATTCTTCTGCTAGGGATAGAGCTAAGAAGAGACACATTTCAGAACACATTATTAAATAAAGGAAAATCCTACACACCAGCTTGCAAGCAAGTGCAAATTTCCTCCACTGATTAAAGCAGGTCTACAACATCAGCACTGCTGAGTCAGAGCACCAGATTAATTCTAGAAATGTTCTGTGTAACAGCCAGCAGCAACAAGGAAGGTCACAGCCACAGTTACTGTGTCACTCCTTCTCGACTGGGCTCTTAATAAACCATGAGGATCATTTGTAGCTGTTCTTATCTATACTTTTCTTTCTGTTCACCTTCAAACCTGCTGGCCAGGCTGTGTGGGAGGTGGTAATTTGAACTGTCAGCCATATGTATCAAACCCAAAAATTAGGTGGAGTTTTTATAGCTGGTCTCTTCGTTCCTGTAATCCTGCAGTAGAACAAGCAGACACCAACCTCACAACGCATCCTTAAAGAATTGCACTGCACACCCTGCTAAAGCTGATGAAAGGCAGAAACTGTCCTTTTTCCAGAGAAGACATAATTCTCTGTACAGGTGCAGAGAAGACCAAGAACACAAGCCAGGCACCTTGAGAGACACAGGAGGGGTAAAGGGGCATTGATGAAGAAAGCTGTCTCTCTACCACATCTCCAAAACAAAGCAATCACATCAAGTAGCAACCCAAAGACCCTCCCATGGAAATATGAGATGCAAAGGAGCAGACAGCCTCCCCCTTGTCCCATTTTGACACACAGACTTTTCTAAATCTGCAGTCAGGAACCTCCAAACTAACAACGCTTAAAGCCCTTTCCATCCCAAATAATTCTTACCTGGCCAGGATTCAAATAAGACCAACTGTCTGGAAGATTTTATACTCTTCAAAAACTGCGAGTGTGTTTTATGACACTAGACACTGCTTTTTAGCATTAAAATTCTAAATTATCTTTCAAACTTTTGCTTCAGGTTTTAAGCTTTTTGAGACTTGTTTTTTGTTTGCTTTTTTCTCTCAAATAAGTGCCAAAACCTTTGTCTTTCTCAGTGATTTCTCTCATAAACACATCACTGAAGGTGCTAGGGCTTCCAAAAAAACCTGATTGGGTTTGCAAGTTCTAGCAAGATGTGTGAGTTTATAATCAATAATGATATAAAATGTACTTATTAGTCTGTCTAGGAACATTTATCTCACAAAGAGTTATGCATATACAATTTAAGAATGATTTCACATAACCAGTGACTCTGAACAAATCATAAACTGCTTATGAGCAGCTACTAATAAGAAGGGCTCTGAGATGCAGTGATCAAACTATTCATCACACGTACTCACTACAAATCTTACAGGAGTTACTTCACCTACATAAGAAAGGAGAAATTTGCCTACATATATGCGTAAGCATACCAAACACTACGCATAAATGAAGTTAAACTAACTAGGTGACTGAAAAGTTACAGCAATAGTTATTGGTTGAAGATGTGCTTTTCTTGTGGTGGATGTGACAGGTTATATTTGAAGGAGTGAAATGAATGACAATTCTACTACCTATCTGTTTCAGTACCTTTGTGCTTGTCCTGGTTTTGTTAATACGGGCAATAGCCCACGCCCCAAAAGTCAAGAACAGAATGTTAGAGGAATAAAATAGACTGTAGAATCATAGAATCAGCTGGGTTGGAAAGGACCTCTGAGATCATCAAGTCCACTACCATCATGGTTACTAGACCATGGCACCAAGTGCCACATCCAGTCTCATCTTAAAAACCTCCAGGGACGGTGAATCCACCACTTCCCTGGGCAGCCCATTCCAATGCCTGATTACCCTCTCTGTAAAGAATTTCTTCCTAATATCCAACCTAAACCTCCCCTGGCACAGTTTAAGACCATGCCCTCTTGTCTTACTGATAGTTGCCTGGGAGAAGAGACCAACCCTCACCTGGCTACAATCTCCTTTCAGGTAGTTGTAGAGAATGATGACGTCTCCCATGAGCCTCCTCTTCTCCAGGCTAAACAACCCCAGCTTTCTCAGCCTCTCCTCACAGGACTTGTGCTCGAGTCCCTTCACCAGCCTTGTTGCTCTTCTCTGGACCTGCTCCAGCACCTCAATATCCTTCCTGAACTGAGGGGCCCAGAACTGGACACAGTACTCCAGGTGTGGCCTCACCAGCACTGAGTACAGAGGAAGAATCACTTCCCTGGACTTGTTGGCCACACTGTTCCTGATACAGGCCAGGATGCCATTGGCCTTCTTGGCCACCTGTGCACACTGCTGGCTCATGTTCAGCTTCCTGTCAATCCAAACTCCCAGGTCCTTTTCTGCCTGGCTACTCTCCAGCCACTCTGTGCCCAGCCTGTAGCGCTGAAGGGGGTTGTTGTGACCCAAGTGCAGGACCCAGCACTTGGCCTTGTTGAACTTCACCCCATTGGAATTAGCCCAACTCTCCAGTCTGTCCAGGTCCCCCTGAAGAGCCCTCCTGCCTTCCAGTTGATCCACACTCCCCCCCAGCTTGGTGTCATCTGCAAATTTGCTGATGGTGGACTCAATCCCCTCATCTAAATCATCAATAAAGATATTAAACAGAACTGGGCCCAACATTGATCCCTGGGGGACACCACTAGTGACCGGTCGCCAACTGGATGCAGCACCATTCACCACCACTGTCTGGGCCTGGCCCTCCAGCCAGTTTTTAACCCAGCAGAGAGTCCAAGCCTTGGGCTGCCAGCTTTTTCAGGAGAATGCTACGGGAGACGGTGTCAAAGGTTTTGCTGAAGTCCAGGTAAACTACATCCACAGCCTTCCTGTCATCCACCTGATCATAAAGGGAGATCAGGTTGGTCAGACAGGACCTGCCCTTCTTAAACTTGTGCTGGCTGAGTCTGATCCCTTGTCCATCCTGTAGGTGCTGTGTGATTGCACTGAGGATGATCTGCTCCATAACCTTGCCAGGCACTGAGGTCAGGCTGATGGGCCTGTAATTTCCCAGGTCCTCCTTCCGGCCCTTTTTGTGGATGGGCGTGACATTTGCCAATTTCCAATCATCTGGGACCTTCCCAGTGAGTCAGGACTGTTGGTATATGATGGAGAGCAGCTTGGCGAGCTCTTCCGCCAGCTCCCTCATCACCCTAGGATGGATCCCATCTGGTCCCTTAGTCTTGTGAGGATCTAAGTGGCTTAGCAGGTCGCTAACTGTTTCCTCCTGGATTACAGGGGGGCTATTCAGCTTCTTATCTCTGTCTGCAGAGATGAATCTATTGAGAAGGAGAAACTCAGACTAGAAGAGTTACGAGTTCTCACATACACCATAGGAAATACCTTCCGGACAACACGAGAGTGCCCTTTGCATGGAAGCCCAGGAAGTCCATCTGCTTTCACAAGCTGCAATGTGAATTCACACAGGCTGTCAGTTCATAAAAATAAGTTCTCCTCTGTTTTTATGGTGGTTTCTATAAATTACACAAAGTTGGTCTGACAGCATGCTGACTACTAATCAGGACTTACGCATTCTTGAGTCTCTCATCTCATAATATGAATGTGATAAAGGCATATGTCTCTTCCATATAGCAGTCTTCCTGACTTCATGATGACACTCTATCATCAGTGTCCCACAAAATAAGTTCTGGGGCTCAGGCAGGTTTATAGTGTTCTTTCAGGCTTCTAGGTGAAAGGTGCTGCCATAAATGTTTTTTAACTGTAGGAACTTAAAACACAGTGAGCACATTTATATGTGCTCTATTGCTGTCAGAGACTTAAATGGTTAATGGCTTAAACATTGTAAGATTACCAAAAGACTTTTGTCCACTGTAGCAAACTGAAAAGAAACAGCTGCTCATCCAGCAAAGCCTACCCCTGCCTAAACATGCCTACTGGGAAAGGACCTTCAGATAAGATAAGTGGGTGCTATTGTCCAACTATCCCAGGAGCAGAAGGGTATGTATACCTGAAGCTACAAACTGGACTTCCAGATAAGGGAAGAGGCTGATAAGAGGCAAATCCCGTGAGGTGGGATAATCCTTCTTATCATGCCAGTGTCCTCCCTTACATGATGACTTTGCTGTGAAAACCCCATGTCCTGTTACATCATCCATTGTAAAACTCCCCGCCCCAGCGGAGGTACTAGGCATTCCCATCTGAGCTTGCAGTGTATAATAATTCATGAAATCTTTGAGTTTGGGGGGGGATACAACTATCAAGTTTCATCACTGGATCCAGAGATGGTGATGATATATATCTTTCCACTTTTATCCTTTCTTTCTCTTCCTTTCATTACACATTTCCTCAAGTGTTATTTTTATGCTTTAATATTGCTGTATGCTTTAATGTTGGTGTATTAGCCAAAACATCTACATACCTGTTTTCCTTTGAAACAAAATTGTTCTAAAATAAACCCTACACATATATATTTACAAACACTGATCACTCTGTCATTTCACTCTAATCCACCCCAAGGGATTTATTAACAAGAACCTGTGCTACTGTCCCCTTCTGGGGCGGGTCATAACAATTGCTCAAATCAATAAAAGTTAATAATTAAAGGACGTTCATTTATATATTCAAATATTTAGGTTACAAATATTAGGGTTCTGTTAATATTATCTTTAGAGTCTTGCCATGAACCAAAAACAGCTTTGAGGATAAAGCAGTGAAACCTAGATGTTGTGACTCTTAGTTCTATACCTTATTCAACTCTCCACTGTCCCTTCACACACGCAAAATGACATATTGTATTTATCTGTGAAGAACACTACAATAAATCTCGCAACTAAACATTCTGTGCACATGATCCCTAAAGAGAGTGAGTAGAGACAAGAAGGTATGTTGAAATAATATCAAAAATGAAGAAACTTATTTAGCATCTTTTAATGGAAGCCTCATTTCAGATTCTCAAAGCCTGGTATTTTCAAAAATGAACTTTGAGGAGTTTGTGAGCTTTTTGTCCTGTGAATCTGATATTGGCAAAAATTTATAGCAGGAATATAACAATATTCTGCAAAGCAAAGTCAATTATTATTAGCCTCTCAGTCTTTTCGTTTCTTCATGAAACAATTCTGCAGTTAAAGCAAAAAGCAAATGCCAATACCTTTCTAGTGCTGTCTATTCAATTTTTAACCATAATTGCCATTCATCACAGAATTACTTGCTTCCTTGCTGTGCCTGCAGCAAGTTCCAATTCAAGTACATTAAGCAATTGATCTTTTAATAATGCAGTGAATTGATAGCACTGCAACTTTATCATAGCTCAAGAGAGAACTGGTACATCAATGGGAAGAGAACAGTTTTTAAATGCAAACTCTGCCTTTTTATTACTCTGTTTCAAATAAAATTCTCTATGAAGAGTAAACAAAAAATTTTTTTAAAGAAAAAGTAGTTAACCTCTGCAGTACAGAAGGTCTGTTTTCAGTGCAAATGGTGGTTTCCATGTTCTGTGCTTGCTTAGTCAAGCATCTAAAAAGACAGAAAATCAAATGCAAGATAGCAGCACTAAGAGATTTCTTATAAATATGAAAAAAAAAAGATGTGTGGATCTGTGTGATTCACAGGGATTCTAAATACCAAAGTAATGTTGGCCCTTTTGATATCTATTCTAAGATACCTTTTATCTCCTAATTGATCTTAAGCATATAAAAGAAGACTTAAAATTTCCCTTTACAACTCATTATAAACTACAATTTCTTGTTGGTATAAAAGAAGTCCTCACTCACACAGTTTGCTTTTGCATTGCACCAGAATTGCCTCTCTCCAGTTGCCACAAATTAAAATAAGAACTGCTTGAGGCAGGACTAATCCAAATCCTTTTCCCTAACATATCTCTCGGGTGCACTGCAGGGACTTCATCTACAGTGTGAAGGGGCTCTGACTGGGCAGGGCCAGCTCGGCTCGGTTGACAGAGCCTCTAGTCTTGACTAACCAAGCAGCCTTTGCTAAATGCTGATCCCAATGCTTTAAAGCCCCTCCACCCAATATCTTCAAAGTAGTTTTCAAAAGTCCATTACACTGTTCAACCTTCCCAGTGGCTGGTACATGATAGGGGATATGATATATCCACTCAATACCATGCTCTTTAGCCCAGGTGGTAACTAGGCTATTTTTGAAATTAGTCCCATTGTCCGACTCATTTTGTTCTGAGGTGCCATGACGCCACAGGATTTGCTTGTCGAGCCCCAGAATGGTGTTCCAGGCAGTGGCGTGAGGCACGGAGTGTGTTTCCAGCCATCCAGTGGTTGCACATGGTAAGCACATAGTTTACCTTGGTGGGTTTGCAGCAGTGTGATGTAATTAATCTGCCAGGCCTCTCCATATCTATACTTGGTCCACCTCCCACCATACCACAGGGGTGTCACTCTCTTAGCCTACTTAATTGCAGCAAATGTCTCACAATCATGGATAACCTGGGAGATAGTGTTTATGGTTAAATCCACCCCTTGGTCTCATGCTCACCTATAGGTGGCATCTCCATACAGCTGCTTTTCATCTCCAGTTCATCCTTACAATGTGACAGGAACCATCAGTGAAAAGAGTATAACACTTTTCATCCCTTGGTAGTTTGTTTGTCCTGTGAAGCTTCTTTAGCACATGCCAACTGTTCTTATTCCTCTTCATCTGCCAGACCAAAATTCTCACCTTCAGGCCTACTTGTAATTATCTCCAAGATCCCAGGGTGATCAGGGTTCCCAATTCCAGTGTGCTGCATGATCAAGGAAATCCACTTACTCCATGTAGCATTAGAGTCTCACCAGGGACTTTCTGCCAGAGGCTCCAGAAGTTCCATTTTTTGCCGCTGCAGAGTAGAGCACATTCTTGACCTCTGGTCCTCTCCTGACTGGCCCAAGGGCTACAATGTGAGCAATCTCCTATTTGATCTGTTCAAAGGCTTGTTGCTGTTCAGGGGCCCACTGGAAATCATTCTTCTTCTTAAGTGTTATGAAAGAGAGGATTTACAGTCTGGCTGTATTCGGGGATGTGCATCCTCCGGAAGCCTACAGTGCCTAGAAAAGCTTGTGTTTCCTTCTTGCTGGTCAGTGGTGACATTGTTGTTATCTTGTTGATTACCTCTGTTAGGATCTGACAGTGTCCCTCTTGCCATTTCACTCCCAGGAACTGGATTTCTTGGGCAGGTCCTTTGACCTTATTCCGTTTGATAGCAAAGCCAGCTTTCAGGAGAATATGGATGATCTTCTCTCCTTTCTTAAAGACTTCTTTTGCTGTACTGCCCCATAAAATGATGTCATCGATGTACTGCAGGTGTTCTGGAGCCTCACCCTTCTCTAGTGCAGCCTGGATCAGTCCATGGCAGATGGTGGGACTGTATTTCCACCCCTGGAGTAGTTGGTTCCAAGTGTACTGCACGCCCCTCCAGGTGAAAGCAAACTGTGGCTGGCATTCTACTGCCAAAGGAATGGAGAAAAATGCATTAGCAATGTCAATGGTGGCACCACTTGGCTGCCTTGGACTCCAGTTCATACTGAAGCTCCAGCATGTTTGGCACAGTGGCACTCGATGGGGTAACTTCATTCAAGCCACGATAGTCCCTATCAGTTTTCATTCTCCAATGGGCTCACGCATGGGCCAAATGGGACTGCTGAAGTGTAAGCGAGTTTTGCTGACCGCTCCTTGGCTCTGCAGCTTGTGGATCATCTTACAGATGGGGATCATGGAGTCTCTTGGTGCAGTATTGCCGACGATGTTGCAGTGGTGATTGGCACCTGCTGTTCTTCAACCTTTACCAGTCCCACAGCAGAAGGGTCCTCTGAGAGGCCAGGAAACACATTCAACTTTTTAATCCCTTCTGTCTCTACAGCAGCTACCTCAAAAGCCCATCGATGTCCTCTTGGGATCTTTGAAACAGCCATTTTAGGTAATTGATACCCAGGATACATAGGGCATCTGGACCAGTCATGATGGGGTGTCTCTGCCACTCCTTCCCTAAAAAGCTTTGTTTGGCTAGAGGTAGGGCCCCTCTAATGCTCATTTTGGTAAATGTGGCTTTCTCCTTGTGAGTACATATTGGAGATCCCTTCCTATCGATCAGACATGTTATTATCCCTCTGGTTCTGCCTAAGGACTTGCCCACAGGAGACTGGGGCTGCAGCCATCCTGGTGGAATTGCCTCTGCTCATTTTTCCTTTTAACTCCTGTGCCTGTGCTAATAAAGCACAGGTGGTTTTCCCATCCCATTTACTCATGTCTTTCCCATGTTCATGTAGGAAAAAAACACAGGTTGCCCCGTGTGGTGTACACCCTCCCCCCAGCCAGAGGATGCCTGTTCCAGATAGCAGGGGTTCCAGTTTGCATTGGAGAGACATAGAGAATGCTCTCTTTAAACTCTCATTTTTTAATGGTGATTTTTTACTTCACCACATCTGTGATGTACACTTAACCTTGTTGGGGTTGCTATTGGATTGTGAAAAGTATCTCTAACAGTGCCATTTCTCTCAGGTGTAGGATCTCATCTTCCATGGTCTCCCAAGTGCAAAGATGATGCCCCGGCAGGTCATCTCTGTAAACAAACCTCTCTCTTAAGCTTCTTAAAAGCCATGTCCAGAGATGAAGGGGTTCTAACTCCCTTATGAACCCCTGTTTAATACTCACATCCTGAGACAGGGATCCTAAATACTTTGCTTTGCTACCATCAAGCAGTGTACTTTTGTCCATAAGATCCCACACTCAAATCAACTAGGTCAGAACGGGTTCATCCTGTTGTCTTTTCGCAAGTTGAAGAGATTATCAAATGAAAGGGATTTAGTGATTACTTCTGGCTCTAGGTCTGTTATTTGTGAGTCTTGCCTCCCCACCATCGTCTACTGAGCAAACTGATTTGGTCTTATATTTTCTCTTTTGGATAGGGGCAACTTCTATTGACTTGGGTTGTCCTTCTTGTTTTGTTACATTGAGTTGCCACAGTGTCAGGTGTTTTGTTCCCTTTCTTTTCCTCCTGGAGGTGCTGCACCATACCAAGCACCTTCCAGTAGGCAGTGGCCAGGGCTCCAAATGCAACCACAAGCTGCCCCTCCATTTCCCTCATTGACCTCATCACCTTGACAGGGTCCTGCAGTTGTTCAAGCATCAACTTCCCGGTCATTGGAGCAGAAACACTGTCCAAGAACTCACCCATGTCCTCCCACAACCCATGCCACTCAAAACTATCCACTCCTGCAGTGGGCTTCTGAACACATTCCTGACAGATCTTGGTCCTACCTTCATACATAAGATAGAGCATAATAATGCAAACTGCCAAACATACAAAAAGTAAGGTATCTTTAACATCCAGAGAGAATTTAAACTCTTCAAAAACTGTTGTAGCAGACCTGAAGAAGAAATGGGTGAAGGATTGGAAAAAACCACTGTCTTGCCTTCGTCCCCCAGATTGGGTGCCATTGTTGCTAAACTCCTAAGGATAACAGCTTAGGTTAGGGTAGGAAAAAACCTCTGAAAACACATTCCAAAAGAGACTTATCGGCATTGAATTTACAAGCCCATGGATCCAAGTTACGAACTGAAAAATAGCCACAGCTACCTTGGTTTTAGAACCTATTTTGAAATAAACACCTATGAATGGAAAATACGTATGCAGGAATACATGCCAAATAAACAGGAATAAATCAAACAACATGATGTCTGAGGGGTTCTATATCCAATACACAAATGGATTATTCAAAACTGTTATTCTTTTTCCACTTTTTCTCTCAATGCCCCACGTTGGGAAATGCCAATTTATTGTCTTGGTTTACTGACAATATGTCCCAGGACACAGGACCTCCAATGGAATAGAAACCCCTCCCCTTCTAAATCACAAACACGTTTGAAATTACAAGGTGTTTGAGTGAAGTATGAAAAACCAATAACAATTTTACTAAAAACAGGGAACGAAAAAAAACCAGAAAACCAAAACCAAAACCAAATGGAGGTCACAAGAGGAGTACCAATGTGCAGAGTGGTGCCAGTGGCACTGGGCAAGCACTGGTGGTGGGCCGTGGTGGCAGCCACAAGCAGTGCTTAATCCGAGGTGCAAGGTGGTAGCGGCAGCAGCTGTGGCAGCGGTGGTAGCAGCGAGCGGTGGCAGGGACTAACAATGGTAGTGATAAGTGGCAGCAGCAACAAGTGGTGGGAAGTTGCAGGGGCTCACCACGCACAAAGGGGACATCTCTGGCCAGCGGTTGTGACTCTGATGCAATGCAACTGCAGCAGGAGCGGCAGCAGCAGCCAGTGGGAAAGCTGCTGCCCAGCATGGGATGCCGCGCGAGGCAAGTCTGGGTGGTGGGTGACTGGTGACTTCTTCCAAGAGACAGCTCCAGGACACAGAGGGCAAGTTCCAGTCACGCCAGCAGATTTATCCTTCCTAAGCTTTCATGGTATTTCCTGAGGAGACTCCTCTCCTGCCCCCCTCCCTGCATGGGAGAAGAGAGTGTAGGTGTCCCCTGCAACCTCCAAAACCACGTGATGAAATGAAAAAATTCAACAAGAAAATCTTCTTCATTTAGCTAAATCATAACACACCGTCTAGCACAACAGAACACAAACTGGATGTTGAGTATAGAGGCTTCAGTCAACCATAAAATGAGTCACATGCAAATTTTGTAAAACTGACTTAAGAGAGGAAAGCTTATTTATTCCTTTTTCGCCTTCTCTCCTCAACATGCTCTTAATTTCTGCTCACAAAGTGTACGAAAGTTTTAAAAAAAATTCATCTTGTCTAGTACATAGATGAAAACTTATATTTTAATTTTTTTCCTGTTTTGAAACATTTAAAAGTTAACTTTTTTAAAAATTTGAGGATTTGAGGAACAGAATAAAATTTGGACTTAGCCTGACAAGTTCTCGACAGTGAAAGAGTGCAAAGAGCACATACAGATCTATGCACCGCATGGCTCCCAACAGGTCATTCCCTACAAGCAAACACTGAAATTACTTAGCAACAACCCTTCTCCAGTTTTGAGCAGAAGATGAGCACACCGGAAGGAGTTCAGTTCATAGGTGACAGATGAGCTTTTCATAGATTTACAAGCTTAAAATCCCAGCTGTCTATCCAATCCTTTCAGACACGCACAGACGTTCCCCTAGACAGCTTAGTTCAGATGGGTTCCACACAACATGTTGGCAATCAGGAAAGAAGCAGTGTCTGGAGATAAAGAATCTGTGTCCCTCAGAAAGGGCTAAAATGTTTTCAAAGACCATTCCTTCAGCTGTCTAACTGTTATCAGACACTCTGTGTCAAATTCGGCCTCAAAACCACCAGCACAAAAAGACATGACAGACTCAAGTGGGTGATGCGAACAAAGAGTGACATTTATTAAAGCAACTTTAATAAGGTGAGCTGGAGAGATTAATCAGCAGCTCCAAGCCCTGCTGCTCTACCTAGTAACTATTTCTATGGCAAAAAGAGTGATCTACCTGATTACTCTGGATTGTGGAAGTAATGTTTTTGCAGCTGTGATAGATGAAGGAATATGTAAGAGTAATGTAGAGAAATGTACCTGAAGGCAGGTTTGTTTGTCTAAAGTCTTTCTAATTTTCTGTCAAATTTTTATTCAATAAAATATACTACCTCTCCCTCCACACTCTGCCTGTTACTGCACAGGCTACCAATACTGCAGTTAAATATGGTATTCTGTCTAGATCAGCACAACAAAATATCACTTAAATACTTGACTTCTAGTTTAGCAGTGATCTCTTTCCAACATATTGGGACTGTTTGTCAGGTAAATATTCAATTTGATACACCCCAAAGCAGGAATTTAATAAAACATCTGAATACCTATCATGCTTTCACTGTGCAAAATTCTTCTCATAATCCTCCTTTCAAAGCTAATGCAATCAGATTACAAGCATCTAATGACAGTTTATCCCCAAAACAGGTTGAACAACAACTCCTCTTTCCAAAGCCTGTGCTTTGACACAATTCGGACTGGAGGCAATAAGCACCTAGCAAAATCACACATCAAAATCCTAAACAGAAATAAAAGCATGTTTTAGTAAAAGGCAAGAGCCAAGTTCTGCCATTCTGCTGTGGATGCAAAATGCCCTACTCTGCATGAAGCCCCTTTTTATAGTGTTAGGAATACACAAGTATTAAGGTGCCAGGTAGCCTGAATGAGACCAACTCAGTCTGATTCAAAGCCACAGCATATTAGAAACATAAAAAATTACTTCTGTGGTCATTTTCTGGAAAGAGTTACTAGCTTTGAAATTTCGGAGCACTTTGTAATACAATCCAATCAACCCTACATTACAGAATTCATCTGAAACATCTAGAAATCTACTGCCCATCAGAAAAAATAATTAAACATTGAAACACATAATTTTTTCCTTTTCATCTTGCCTAAAACCTCTTCTTCCCTTGGTCTCAGTTTACTCTCTTTTCACTTCATGCTTCTAACATCCAGCATTGGATAATGAGATACATAAGATATTTGAGACTGCTACTTTCACTAGGCGCTACAACTAAATCAAAATAGCGTAGGATCATTTGTGATTTGCAACAAGTTGCCAACCTTTTTTCTCATCACTTTCATTACTCCTTTCTCCAACTAAAAAAAAATGAGAAGATTTTTAAGATCAGTCTGGAGAAATACATTTCACTTTGGAATTCACTCCCTTTAAAAATCACTCGGCTGAATCAAATTCATATTTGAATGACAACAGATTATTACATACAAAGGTACTGAAGACGAGTTCATTTTCTCTAATCATCCTGCATGTGAAAAGGAAAAACAGTACAAAAAAATTACTTTTACTATGAGAGAAATTTTTCTTAATAAAAGAAAACAAAGAAAAGAAATATACTCCATGCTCACCTTAAACAATCCCTTACAGTTTCAGTCTCACACTACAGTTCTGCCTGACCAACCTGATCTCCTTTTTTATGACCAGGTGACCCTCCTAGTGGATGAGAGGAAGGCTGTGGATGTAGTCTACCTGGACTTCAGCAAAGCCTTTGACACCATTTCTCACAGCATACTCCTGGAAAAGCTGGCATCCATGGTTTGGACAGGTCTCTTCACTGGGTTAAGAACTGGTTGGATGGCCAGGCCCAGAGAGTGGGGGTGAATGTTGTTGAATCCAGTTGGCATTGGGTCAGTAATGGTGTCCCCCAGGGATCAGTGTTGGGCCCAGTCCTGTTTAGTATCTTTATCAATGGTCTGGATGAGGGGATTGAGTCTACCATTAGCAAATTCATGGACAACACCAAGTTGGAGTGGAGTGTCGATCTGCTAGAAGGTAGGAAGGCTCTGCAGAGGGATCCAAACAGGTTGGATAGATGGGCTAAGACCAACAGGATGAGGTTCAACAAGACCAAGTGCCGGGTCCTGTGCTTTGGCCACAATAGCCTCGTGCAGTTGCAACAGTCTGGGGGCAGAGTGGTTGGAAAGTGGCTCAGCAGAAAAGGACTTGGGGATGCTGGCCGACAGACAGCTGAACATGAGCCAGTAATGTGCCCAGGTGTCCAAGAAGGCCAATGGCATTATGGTCTGTATCAGGAACAGTGTGGCTAGCAGGATTAGGGAAGTGATTCTTCCCCTCTGTACTCAGCACTTTTGAGGCCACACCTCGAGTACTGCGTCCAGTTCTGGGCCCCTCATGAAGAACACAGAGGTTCTGGAATGGGTCCAGAGAAGTGTAACAAAATGGATGAAGGGTCTGGAGTGCATGTCCTATGAGGAGCAGCTGAGGAAGTTGGGGTTCTTTAGCCTGGAGAAGAGGAGGCTCAGGAGTGACCTTATCACTCTCTACAATTACCTTGAAAGGAGTTTGTAGCCAGGTGAGTGTCAGCCTCTTCTCCCAGGCAACTGGCAATAGGACAAGAGGAGATAGTCTTAAGTGGTGCCAGGGGAGGTTTAGGTTGGACATTAGGAAGAAATTCTTCACAGAAATGGTGATAAGATATTGGAATGGTCTGCCCATGGAGTGGTGGAGCCACTGCCACCCCTGAAAGGAAAGACTGGACATGGCACTCAGTCACTTGCAGAAGAACTAACTTCCACTAAATCTCCCTTAGCAGACAAATACAATTAGGCAAGATGAATTCCACCCTTAACAAGATCTGTCAACAAAGTCAACTAACCACTTCAAGTCAAACATTACAGTGAAAACAACTGTCCCCAGTAATACTAAACAGGCGGTAACCAAGCGTGTGGTAAGCAATAATTCTTGCAGTTCCTCTTATTTATTTCTCAGGGTTTCCCACTGTGACTTGCTGTTTTAAACTTGGTTTTCTTAGCCGGTCAATCCTCTTCAGGGCTGGAAACTGTTAATATTACTTATCTCCCCCAGGATAGTTTAATCTCAAGAACTTGTAATAGATGCACATGACTCTACCCTGAAAGTTGCTCTTCCTTTTAGCAATTATCTCTCTGAGATAATTAACTCAGTATGAGTTAACCAAAACCACAGAAATAAAACATCTAAGGTGTGAGACAGGCTGTGCACAGAAAAGTTGAGACTCTGAGAACAACCAAAGACAGTATTCTTAAAACAGGCAGTGTCACAGCTCGGCTTCAACTCCAGCCTTGGCTCCATCCCTACACCTCAGCACCCCAGTCCTCATTTGCACATCTGTTTTATGATTCAGATGTAAAATATCCTTTATCTGGAGACTTATTTTGCAACCAGGATCCAGAATGAGGCCAGAATGAGGGCCTAAGATACAATTTTTTCTGACTGACATTTAAATTGTCATGTACATGGTATGGGAGTTCACATCCTTACAGTCTTCCTGTCCAGTCCCAATTATAACCTATAAGAGGTGGGAGCCAGGGAGAGAATGGAAAGAAAGAGATGAGATGTTAAGGAAACTTTCCTGTCTGACCACTCAGGAGCCACTGTGGGAGTCACACTCGCACACTTTCACTGCTGTGACAGAAGCCTGTTTGCAGCAGGTGGCTCCAGTGAGCCAGCAGGTGGCCTGCTTGATTCCCTACACACACCACGCTCAAGCAGTCAGACAAGTTTCCCTCACCATCTTGACCCAAGGGTTTCCCATTGCAGAGTCTCAGATGTCTGTTCCTTGAAATAATTTAACTGTGGTGCAGCAACAGTAATAGCTCAAACTGGGTGCCCCCGGAGAGAGACCATGAGCAAAGGAATCTCCAGGCTTTTGTATCCTTACAGTCTATGCAACTATTCCTCACGCTCTCTTCATGCCCCTTACATGTACCTCTTGGTCCAATGGTGATGTTTGGTCTGGGGTCTTCTCATTGTTCACTGGGTTCTACACCTGGTGTGGCAGGTACCCATGCCCTCTGTTAGGCAAACGGTCAGTGCCAGTTCATGGCTCATTGCCGGGGCTCCTGCCATTTCCCACCACCCGGGGCACAACCTGCAACTTGCACACCAAGATACGTGCACTAAGTGTGTTCCTCAACAGACATACATTGTCTCCAAAATGCTAGCCTAACAGAGCTGGTTGCACGTAACATGAACTAGGCATTTAGCAACTGGTTCAAAAGCCCAAATGGGGAATGTTCCAATTTAAATAAGTGGATTTTTTTTTAAGACTCAGAGTTTCACCCTATTTATTCCCTTCTCTTTAAGGCTCATAAACAGGCTCTTGTCAAAAACTTTGCCCACCTGCCATCACTTGCCCCACTACACAATGCACACACACAGTGACTGACCATATGTGAATCATCAGAATGTGGACTCGCTCAAATGTGACAACTGTTTTCCACAACAAGCTCCTGAAATAAAGGTCCTTCAACTCTCCAGTCTGAACTCTGAATGCTTTTATAAAGGCTAGAACAGCATACGTTTTACATTATCAAGATACAAGATGCAATGCTTAACAAGTTGAATGTTGACTGTTAGGCATCCTTAAGCACTCACAAAGGGGAAAATGTGAACAAACAAGTCTTATAAGTCCCCTGTGAAGTTTAAGTGAAGGTTTCACTGATTACTCTTAACATTTAAAAATTGCTCTTTTAACAGTGAAGGAAGAGCACTCTTTCTTTCCATAAATAATACCTTTAAAAGTTTTGTTCATGACTGGAATGGATTCAGAATTTTAAGTGAAGTAAACGTGGTTTCATAATCTAAGGAGTGCCAAACAACAAAATATTTCCCCTCTAATTTATTTCTATTACATAATAATGGTTTATAATGGACAGACAAGTAAGTGGAAAACATCCAGCAGACCAATTGTCATGACATCTTACTAGATTAGCAGTAAATGCAGAGCATTTTTTAAAAAAAGTTGTATATGAGATGAGGAAAGTTTATTTAATTTTAATTATTAAAAAACAAATAAAAACATGGGAAAAAGGGACCTGTAAAATTTAATACACTATTTAGCTAAGGTTTTGAGATACTCTGAACTAACACTAAAAGTGAACCCCTAGGTAATTTGAAAAAGTTCCCATATATCTGCAAACCTGATGCTGATTATCCCCAAACTAACAAATAGGAGGATTGGAATGTTAAACATATAAAACAAAACAAAGGAGAAATATGATTTTTAGGTAAGGTCATGCCACCTGAACTGCAATACTTTCTTGCAAATGTATTTTTCCAGAAAGGACAGAAACAACTTCCTTCAGCAGGGTCTGTAGCTTATTATTCTCTGTGATGATTCAGATGTAAGACTACATTCCTATTTGAAAAACAAAACAAGTGCAACTATAAAACAAGCACATATTTCTATTCAGGACACTAAGTTTAAGTTGAAGAGCTATTTGATCCTTTGAAGATTTATACAGTCACTCTATCTGATAATCTACTCAGTTGCCTAGGTTGTATTTCCCCGTTCATTACAGCTGTATCCTTTGGACAGGATACTAGCATCATACTACCAAATCCTTCTAATATTCTTCATGTGTCCTGCGACATATGTTAAGCAGGTATTAAAAACCATTACTAGAACTATTCAGCAGCACTGCCAAAATTTCAAGCCTACGGTTTTCAAACAGTACAGCTTGGGAAGTGTTGATAAGACCCAGGCAGTAAACATACACTCAACAAATGTCTCAAGACCAGCAGTGTGAAGTGATAATTCAAGCTAACTTACCACAATGAGGTTATTTTATCTATCTGTACTGCAAAAAATAATATATGCTCTTAGTAAGTGACAGAATAAGACGCTGCAGTCCCATGCAAGCATAAGTAGTCCACAGGGAGATGAAAAATGCAGTACAGGACACAGGCTTTGCATGAGTTTCTTCCATTTCTCACCAAGGATCATTTTAATCATTTAGAGGTTTTGAGTAGCCACCAAGCTGTATCCACACACTATAAAACAGGCTGTGTGCTGTCTACAAAGCATACTTTAGCATAGTGTAGAAACACTTAGTATGAAGGAAGACAGTTAACTTATTCAAAGGGCAAACGGCAAAACAGCTTCATGGTATATTCATTCACAACCATTATTTTCACTGATGACTACAAATGTGCAATGCAAATGTTTGTAAAAAGCTTTCTCACCATGCACATCTGTTGTGTGATCTCTGATACAGTCACAGAGCTGCATTTAGACCTGACCAATTAGCTACTGTACAGTTCTCCTCCTAAAAGCTCTACTTCAAAAACGCCAGCATTTAAAAATTAATCACTTCTAGCCATAAGAGTTTTTAATCAACTTTCACTTATTTACTTTGGCATTCTTTCACTTTGTGAAAAGGTGTGTCCAAAGTATCTTGCCTTTCCCAGAAAAATTTGTGCCAGTGTCTCAATATCCATGTCCAACACAGACTGAAAAGATACAGTAATATCTTTTCATATATATATAATTTGAGAAAAAATTGTAACAGAATGAAGATATATAGATATTAGCTAACAAGTTTTAAACCATTGGAGCAGACAGAGCACATTGAGTCTTCATGTATTAGCCAGGCAAGAGAGTTCTGTGTTTCTCCTGGCATTGAAGAGTACTCTTTAAGACTTATAAAAAACTAAGACAAGGTATATGATGCATTAAACTCATCTTTTTCTCATCTGGAAAAAGCATTATAGCTTGGTACTGCTTATGTGATCTAGATATGTTTGGGGAAACCATTTAAGTCATCACGCTGATTTCCTATAAACCACTTGACAGTCTTGACTGCAACTTGGACTGGTTTTCATATCATGAAACAAAGCTGCACAGCCCTATAATCCACCCAGTACTGCCCATTCTTTTCTCTTTCCCTTGTTTGACTACAAATATGTATTTACACACAGATTTCCTACTTCCTGTTAGTTTTTCAATATTATGTATAATTTCAATACTACAATAACAAGAAAACATTTAAATATCTTTGTCCTGACACTGACTCTATATTGTCTCTATAGCATCTATAAGAAGTTTGCTTGTTCAGCAAAACCCAATTTGCAAAGGTATTTCATCTGGAATTTACACAGTGACAAGTGATTCAGTTTTGTGTGCTAAATGTAAGAAAGATATAAAGAAAGAAAGAGTGTCCAAAGGAGAGCTACAAAGATGGTGAACAGCCTAGAAGGGAAGTCATACGAGAGGCTGAGGTCACTTGGCTTATTCAGCCTGAAGAAGAGGAGACTGAGGAGAGACCTCACTCCAGTCTACAACTTCCTCACAAGGGGAGGCAGAGGGGCAGGCACTGATCTCTTCTCTGTGGTGACCAGTGACAAAACCCGAGGGAATGACATGAATCTGTGTCAGCATGAAGCTGGGGCGGTTTCAGTTGGAAATTAGGAAATGTTATTCGCCCAAAGAGTGGCTGGGCACTGGAACAGGTTCCCTAGGGAAGCGATCACAACACCAAGCCTTTCTGAGTTCAAGAAGTGGTTGGACAATGCTCTCAGTACATGGTGTGACTCTTGGGGCTGTCCTGTGCAGGGCCAGGAGTTGGACTTCTATAGTCCTTGTGGGTCCCTTCCAACTCAGGTATGAGTTGATTCTATTTATGATTCTATGACGATCAGTCACCTAAACAAAACTATGTCAAAATTTTTTAGTGCCCTCAGCATCCAAAGCATCTGAAGTGGATTGGCACACAAGACATACAGAAGACCCGTGCCCTTTTGAGGTCGTCTGTTTAAATCTGTGTGAGTCTAACTGATATAGCTGGAAGATACATCTCCAGACTTACAAATCCTTCTTCAGATCTGAGAGATAGCTAACAATTAATAACTGTGATACCTATTTTTTCTGATCAAATATGAAGCTTTCTACTTTTCAGTGAGCTGAGCTCCAACTCAATATCAGAACATTAATAACCTATATTCATTCAAACAAAACACTCCTCAGATGGGGAAACACTGCTGAACTGAAACACAGACTTATTAAAGTTATGGTCGTTCAAGGCCCTTCATATTAAAATGTTTGTTAGACATCTTTTTTACAGAAGATTAATGCCCAACAGTATAGTTAAATTAACTTCATTTGGTATCTTTCTGTTTTCCTTTGATAAAAATATAGCAGCAATTGGAAGACTCCTCTGTGCATTCCTGAAGAAAATATTGATGTAATTTCTTAATCCACTGAAAAGGCTTGTCATTTCTAAACATTAATAATATTCAAGACAAATTTTAGTTCAAAGTAAAAATACTACATTTTTTTGTGTTTCCTATTGAATTCATGCTTTCCTTAATGTTCTATGTTTGTTCCTGAGGCTGAAATCCTTCCCCAGAGACAAACCCCTCATTTGCTCATAAAACCTGATACCTGGCTAGCACATTCCTAATTCAGATTGTAAGCTTTTACTGCATCAGTGTGCATATGACGTTTTGAAGAAACATGTTCTCCTAATTATATCCTTTCAACAAACAGCTGGAAGAATAAGCAGGTAAATGCTGCTCTTATTATAAGCAGGTAAAGGTTTGCTCTTATTATAACAAAATAGTTTTCAAATTAAGAATGGGCAGTTATATATAGACATATATACATCACAAAGTCTGCATCTGAAAAAGCCAGTCTTGACTTTAACTCCTTTTCCTTATTTTTTTTAGCAAATAGAACTTTTCCAGTTGTATCACCAAGCAAGTCCCTCATTCACTCTTAAAATATGGCAATTCAGATGATAATCATAGCCCTATTTAAATGTTATGCTAGGGGACAAGATGGTTTAATATGGTTTAAGCTTATGTTATTCCTGCTTTTGCTTCTCTCTCAATTTTTAATACCTCCTTTCAGACAAAGAGACTGAAGAAATTTGTCATCTTTTTCACCCAGACCTTTTGCAGTCACAACTTCTCTATGTGCGCATTTGTACACAGTGTGCTAGGTTTCTCAGAGCCATCCATGTTTCCAACACTGGATTAATGGAAGCAATTCACAACTTTATAGCTACACATAGCAAAGTGCTTTTGCTAGTAATGTGACAAACTCTGGAGGTTTCAAACAACTGCAAGATTCTGTACCACCTTCTGTCCCTTTTTTTAACTGTCCTGAATAGGTTCCAAATCACCTGAGTCAGGAGACCTGTCTCCAAGTTCTAACAACTGTGCAACTCTTATTAACATAGTAGTATTAATTGAAGCATTAAAGGATAATAAGGATGCAATTCAGAAGTATCACAAACCTATTCTTTAAATTCATGCCAGATTAAAATTACTGGAAAAACAATGAGGAAAATTCAGCTTTAATTATATTTTCCTTTCAAGATGTTTCAGTTCTGAATTCAGATGAGAGCACTGTGTCAAGGCTATGTTGATAAGTAAAGGTTAACCATTGCTTTCTAGAGATGAAAAAGGTAACAGATCATGTTGATGTCCACTAACCTCTTACTGTTTCTCAAGGACATTGACAAAAAGCATAGCATCAGCCTGCCCATAGGGTCCCACAGACAGAACAACTGGGACACTGCTCTCCCAGTGTTCAGACAATCCAGATGAGAAATGGGGTGAAATGAAACTGAAATATCACATGCACTGGAAACGGTCATTTAGAAAGTCCTGAGAGATTTGGGAAAGATTGTTCCTGCCACCTTCAGGTGTTTAGGATTTTCCTCACATGAATGCTCTCTGCTGGAAACTTGAGGCCTCCAGACAATTCCTATCTTGCTTTAAAAGCAGGGAAGATTCATCTATTTCATGTGTCCTTGTATCTCCACACTGCTATTCGCAGCCTAAAGGTTTGAATGTGAGGTACCGTGACAATCCTTCCACACCCCGACACTGAATGATCTCCAGCACTGCGTTCCTCTAGGTGACTGCTGCGCATCTTGAGGGCAGAGTCCTTCAGATTCTGGGGATAAAGCTCTCATCCCTGGAAGCTGCCATGCTTGTCAGCCTTCTAGCCCCTTAACCTTTACAAGCTTTAGAACAGGGTAGAAGACTAATCCATCTCGTTCAACTGTAGAGGTTTTTTTTTAACAACCTTCAAAACACAGCATTGCTTGAGACAGCAGGGTGGCTGATTATTGATACTTACTGCCACTTCAATCCTTGCTGTCTTTAAGCTCCATCAATAAACAGATTGGTGCTCAAGTCCTTCATGCATCATGAGTCATTAAAATGGAAGCTATGACATGAAATAAAGTAAGTTGTTGTTGTCATCGCCTCATATCAAGGCATATCAAGAGCAGAGAGAGGCACCTTAGCCACCCCCTTCCCAGAGTAGGAAGTAGTGGAGCCATGACCCAGAGGCAGCTCTGACTCAGTGTGGGCAGCACCAGCTGAGAGAGCACCCACTTCTACTCACACGTAAGTCACCCCCAGGAGCTCAACTGACCAGGAGTTTGGTGAACAAAGCATGGCACATCAGCCAGGGTGCAGCATGACAGTTCACACAGGCAGGGTGAGTAGGAAAGGCACTGAGGCACTATCAGCTCAAGCAGTTATCTCAGCCGGTGGTCATCAGTCTTGCAAGAAAGCTCAGGTACAGTGTCCACTCAGATAAAATGTTCTTCCATTGTGCACACCAGAAAGGATGTGGCAACCCATGCAGATCTCCCGTAAAAGCATGCAGGTCTCAGGCTGCAAGGAGTGCCAGAGTCTTTCACTGCTTTCAAAGGGCAGCAGAGACAATAGCTGTGTGAGGTGTGATCAGGTCAATGATCTGCTCAGCCTAGAAGCAGAGCTGAGAGATGAAGTAGAAATACTAGTGTTAGGGACTCTGAGGAAGAGATTGACTGGTGGAGCTGCACTCTACCATGCCTTAGACAAATGCACCCACCATCCACTTCACAAGAAGCAATGGATCCCCTACCCTCTCACCACCAGGCAGAAGGAGGTGACCTTAGAGATGAAGGGGAATGGAAATGGGTTTCTGTCCTGGGTTTAAAAGGGCTTTCCCCTGGAGTTGGAAAGTGGTTAACTCCAGGAAGGTGGTGTTTCTTGGTGTTGACCCAATCAGCACCCCTGCAAAATTAAAACATATCGCACCAGACCGGAAAAGAAGGATGATGACGTAGTTGGAAGAGAGGCAGCCATGTTGTGAAGCCACAATGAGAGAAGGGCCAGGGAGCCCCACTGGGGGTCAAGCCCCCCAGCCCCTGGCTAGGGGCTGCGGAAGCCTGGAACAGTGTTAAAACTGGATCGGGTGCCGTAGTCAAAGGCTGGGGGAGTTTCTCCACTATGAGTGGGCAACAGAAGACACTGAAAGCAGTGGCGGAGCAGCACTGAAAAGAGAACTGTGGCCAAAAGCTGAAAGAGATAACAAGCAGCAGAGACGGCCGAGAGACGTAGAGATGTTCCTGCAGGAGGGAGAGCTGGCAACAAAGCAGAGAAAACTCAGCAAAGACTGTTTTTGGGATAAGACTGAATTACTTTCCCAAAAACCCTTGGAGACCCCTCTTAAAAGGAGGGGGTGGACTTCCATTTGAAGGGAGTCCTGAAACGCAGCAGGGATATTGTCACAATGAAATACTTCTATAAAGTGCCTGTACACCAACACACACAGTAGGGGGAACAAACAGGAGGAACTAGAGATCTGTGTGCAGTCACAGGGCTTTGATCTCATTGCAATTACGGAGATGTGGTGGGATAGCTCCCGTGATTGGAATGTTGTCATGTCTCCTAAACATGCTGTTTAGGAGACACAGAGCAGGAATGTACAGTGGTGGCGTTGCCCTCTATGTGCAACAATACTTGGAATGTATTGAGCTCTGTCCTGGGGTGGATGATGAGCAAGTCGAGAGCCTATGGGTTAGGATAAAAGAGCAAATTAGTAAGGGTGACACCATTGTGGGTGTTTGCTACAGGATGCCTGATCAGGAGAAGAGAGTGGATGAGGCCTTCCACAGACAGCTGGAAGCTGCTTTAAAGTCACAGGCGCTGGTTCTTGCAGGGAACTTTAACTACCCTGACAACTGCTGGAGAAACAACACAGCAAAATACAAACAGTCCAGGAGGTTCCTGTAAAGCATGGATGACAACTTTCTGACGCAGGTAGTGGAGAATCCCAGAAAGAATGGTGTGCTGCTTGACCTGATACTAACCAACAGGGAAGGCCTTGTAGGAGATGTAAGGCTGGGGGCAGCCTTGGCTGTAGTGACCATGAGACCGTGGAGTTCAGTATTGGGCAAGAAAGAAGCAGGGCAGCTGAGTAAGATTGCAACTATAGACTGTAGGACAGCTAACTTTAGCCTTTTCAGTGATCTTCTGGGATGAATCCCATATCTGGGAATATGCTTTGCAGGGAAGAAGGGTCTAAGAGAGCTCATTGATATTCAAGGATTACTTCCTCAAGGCTCAAGAATGATGCAACCCAATGAGCAAGAATTCAGGCAAAGGGGGCAAGAGAACTGCATGGATGAACAAAGAACTCCTATTATTACTCAAGCACATGCAGAAAATACACAGGAGATGGAAGCAGGGTCAGACCACTTGGAATGAATATAGAGAGGTTGTCAGAGTAAGCAGAAACAAGATAAGGAAGGCCAAGGCCCATCTGGAATTAAATCTGGCCAAGGATGTCAAGGACAACAGGAAGGGCTTTCTCAAATACATCAGTAACAAACTGAAAACTATGGAAAAAGTGGTCCCATTACCAAATGGAAGGGGGACCCTGGTAACAGAGGATGCAGATAAGGCAAAGTAACTGCACTGACAAGACCAACCCTCAGGGATCTCTCACCCAGGACACCAGGGTAAAGGAAGGTTGGAAGGAAGATGAAATGCACCCACTAGTGCTCAGAAAGCTGGTGGATACCATAGATAGGCTGCTCATGAACATCTTTGAAAGGTTGTGGAGATCAGGAGAGGTGCCTGAGGACTCGTTCTGCAGAGAAGGATCTGGCGGTCCCAGTGGACAACAAGCTGTCCATGAGCCAGCAGTGTGCCCTTGTGGCCAAGAAGGCCAATGGTATCCTGGGTTGCATTAGGAAGAGCATTACTATTGTCAAGGGAGATGATCTTGCCCCTCCCCTGGGGAGGACACATCTGCAGTATTGTGTCCACTTCTGGGCTCCTCAGTGCAAGAGAGACATGGAGCTCCTGGAGTAGATCCAGCAGTGGGCAACAAAGATGATTAGGGGATTGAAGCATCTCTCTTACAAGGATAGGTTGAGAGAGTTGGGCTGTTCAGCCTCAAGATGATAGAGAGAGAACCTTATCAACATCTAAAAGTATCCGAAGGGAAGGTGTCAAGAGGATGGGGCCAGGCTGCTCTTGGTGGTGTTAAGCAGTAAGACAAGAGGCAATGGGTAGAAACTGATGCACGGGAAGTTCTGCCTGCATATGAGGAAGAACTGCTTTACTGTGCTGGTGATCACACACTGGAACAGATTACCTAGAGACATTGTGGAGTCTCCTTCACTGAAGTTGTTCAAGAACCAGCTGGACACAATCTTGTGCAATGTGCTCCAGGATGATCCTGCTTGAGCAGGGAAGTTGGACCAGATGATCCACTGTGGTCCCTTTCAACCTTACCCATTCTGTGATAACGTTTTTACTCAGAAAATCAGCTTTGAGAGAGAGCACTGATGCTCCATTCCAGTGAATTTTTCTTTAGTGTGCCTAATAGAACTAAAAGATGCCATTAAACCCAGTACAGCATTTTCCTCACAGGATTTGGTCCCAAGTAAATGCCTAACTCAAAGATTACTTAGAATGAGACTTGCAAGGCAATAATAATCCAAAAGTGATAGTGGATTATTTTAATCTACAGAGGTGTCAGTATAAGTAACCTTGAAGTTTACCGGCAACTAAATTTGGGGAAAAAATACACTTTCCACTTTTTTTTTGTAAATAATGCCATTACATTTATGATTTCCCCTCTTGTGTCCCACACTAGCATAAATTTATTCCTTCAAGAATATATTAACTAAATGCTACAGCAAACTTGAATTAAGAAGTACATACATAAACGAGAAAGAATAAGAAAGGGGGAAAGGGATGGAAAAGATCTTTGCTTACGAGTTTCCTGCCTAATAATCTGAAGTAGAAACAACAAAATCCTTCTGAGGATTAGGAAAAGTTTGATGTTCTGGCCATGTGGTTTGTATGAAATCTCAACCTTTATTAATCAGAGTACAACATTTTTTAAAGAAATCACTTCAGTAATTTGCAGAGCCCCTTAGAATGCTTCTTTCAGGACCATAGTCATATTTCAAGGACACTTTGCTTACATTTCTTATTCTGATATACTTGTTCTTTAGCATAAATAAATACATTTTAAGTATAATGAGTTACATAGAGTTACAATATAGTGTGGATTTAGCCTTCTTAGCTTCACTTGCTTAGCAGGAGTAGCTGGACTTGCTGAAGCTTTAGGCCTCAATTTGCAAAGTTACACCTAGATATGCTTTTGACTGGGATAGTTAATTTCCTTAGTAAATTTTCTAGTAGCTGGTGCAGTGCTGTGTCTTGGCTTTAGTATGAGAAGATTATTGATAACACACTGATGTTTTGGTTGTTGCTAAGTAACATTTATCCTAAGTCTAGGGCTTTTTTAGTTTCCTAGGCTCTGCCAGCAAGCAGGTGCACCAGAAGCACAAATCAGAAGATAAGGAGACTAGAGGCACTAGGAGAAGCTGCAACTTGACAAGATAAGAACAGTTAATGGCCTGCATGGACACTTGAGAAATAACCAAATAAGATGTTAGAAGATGCCAGAACAAAAATCACCATTGGATCAAGAGGTGCATTCAAGGCATATGAAAAGCAAGTGAGAAGAGGGTGCGTAAGTCATGAGGGTATAATTCCCCATGGATTACTTTGCTCTGGGCCCCTCTCTGGAGGCCCTCTCAAGCTGACCTGCTGCTGTATCTCTCTATTACATTATTTATTTTTATAAAACTGACACCTGAGACCCTGCTGCAGGAAACCTACAGCCGAGCTTGAAGAAGGAAGAGGCATATCAGAGTGAGTGTGTGTGTGAGCAAGGAGTCAAAAGGGGCACCCACTGGCTCTCTGGAGCTGTCCACTGCAAAGTGACTCTGGACCAGGGAGTTAAAGCCTGGGGTGGTGTGTATGTGACTCCTTAAATGGTATGAGAAGCTTGGGTAGCGGCTTCTCCTTTAACATTTCCTTTTCTGCTTTGTACTTCATGTAAATCATTAAGAGGTACTTAGGGGGAAAACATTCATTCATCCATGATTGACAGATAAAATATCAGGACTTTTATCTAAAAGGAGGTCACTGTAAAAGAAGCACTTTCATCTTAATAGAAAATTAAACTATACAATTAACCAACATGCAGCTAAACTAAAAGAACAACACGTGCAATTCTTTGTTAGATGGAGTAAAAATGCGTGACTCTGGATCCTAACAGAAACTATTAGGATCCTAATGGAAATGCCATGTCAACTAACACAGATTATTTATCTGACAAATTTTGTGAAGATAGATTGGACTTTAGTGAGTCTTTACAAGTGTAAAATTACCTGCATTAGCTGAAGTCACCCAAGCAAATGAACCTAATCTAATGAGGAATTGCCAAGGGCTGCTTGAAATGTTCCTTTCCATGTCCCAGGGAGCTGAAGGTGCTGAATATCTCCCAGAAAAACATAGGCAGCCCAGAGTCGGAAATCTTCAGGACAACTGAGAGTCAAATCAAACATGACTGAGGTCTCAGATGCTCAGAAAGAAAGAAAAAAGCAAAATCAACCCCAGGACCTGGAAGTTTGGAGCTTCAGCTTTGGCTTCCTGTCTAGTTCTACTCTTGCTGACTACCTCCCCAGTCACTATTTAGTACGCTATCTACTGTTCAGTTACCCAAAGGGAACTATCCAGGAGAATGATGACTTGTGTTCTGATTAAATATCCTGCTACTCTGGAATTACTGTGATTAATCTACATCACAGTTCAGTGTTTCAGATGCAATTCAGGGTGGGACTAATGAAGTTAGGCTTCTCTAGACAGCTGTGAAACTTCCAAGTTTATAAGGAAAATCATACCAACATATTATTGTTACAAAAGCATTTAAGTCAACTCACTTAACAGAATGATCAATGCAAGAGTCAGTGTCTGTCATTTTTAATTACATTTTTAGAATGGCTTCAGTTTTTACCCCAACTCTTTCTCCTCACATTTTCTTGCACATACCTCATCTTCCTTCACAACAAGTCTGCACTCAGAGGAAACTGGTTTTTTACACTCACTGCAAGATACAGAGGACAGTAGTGTTTCTCTTACATAGCTGCTACTTACTATCATGTAGACATTCTTATGTGATAACACTCCCCAAACAGAAACAAAAGGAAGAGGATGTAAAAGCAAGCAACAGATCATTTCAGTCCAGCTGTCAGACACCCTCCAGAGGCCAGTGACATAGGAACCACCAAGATTGTTTTGAAAGAACATATCAAAGGCAAAAAAGAAAGCCCCACAACAGATCAATGTGAGAAATGAAGGTGGAAACCTGAGCCAAGTCATCAGTTTATGCACATTGCTGGAATTATCAACTCAACAGGAAGTGTCACTTAAAACCAGAACTGCTGTCCTACTACTTCCTTTTGCTGGATGTTACACTTCTGCATCAGATAGCACTATGTGCAATTTCCCATTTAGCATCATACTTAACTACTCAGCAGGTGGTAAATTCAAGGCAGAAGCTTACTAGCCTTCTAAGTTTCTCCATGTGCTGCCAATGTTCCTAGACACAGACAGCAGTTACCCCATTGCACTACAGAGCCCTCTGTGCTGGCAGTCAGCACCCATTGAGCAAGAGATGCTGAATACAAACCTCTCTAATGCCATGGTTATGTCCACAGAAGAGACACTCAAATCAGACACAGTACTCAATGCAATGTATTGACAATGCAAGCTGTGCGAGGTACACACACACACAGAGTGCAATCATTCATTCTGGAAAAAATCTTAGTCTCAGAACAAATCATCTTGCAGCAACTCAAGACCTCCAGCCAGATGTTTACAATTAATTAGCAATCATGGGAGCATCAAGGGGAATGGGGAAAAAAGTAGAGATGCAAACAAAACTACAGTGTCACCCTCACATTTAAGAAAACAACTAGGAGCATATTTACCTTTTCTTTGTTCTTGTGTCTCACATTACACAATGCCCACTTGCACAGTTCAGCACAGAAATCTCTGAATCAGTGTTTTTCAGTAAACTGTCATACCTTAAACCCACCTTGTCCACGACTCAAGCCACCACACCTCAGTTTATCATGGCTGTGACACACAAGCACACACACAGCCTGTCCTGTCAATGCTGCATTAGAGCAATCATCTTCAGCAAAGGGTGATGGCTGTGATGTTGGGAGAACAAAGCTTGTGTGAACAATTTCTCCTGCATTTCTGTAGGTCTTGCCTTGGCATAACTAAGCACAAACAGCAAAAGAAGCTGGGTAGCTAACATGGCTTCAGGCTCTGAAGCTAGAACAAAGAAGGTTCTCTGCCAAGGTCAAGGAGGAGTCTTGAAAAGGTAAACAAGTTTCCTCATCTCATATGGACACCTGCAATACTCCAATTAGCACTGGACAACAAAGTATGTTTTTCTTACATACCCAATACTGTAGAACAAGAAGTCACACGTCGGGGTGTAGTAGCAGTATATAAAGAGTATCCTTCTTGTAATAAACAGACATTTTGTCGATCATATTGGTCTGAGAGCAACCTGTCTCAAGCCCCTCCGCCCATTCTGTGATGCCTTACCTGCCACATCATCCCACTGGCTTATCTGCCAGCACTCTTTATCATCACACAATATTAAAGGGCGTATTCAGCAGAGTTGGGTCACTCTACAGGAATCTTAAATCCAATTAAAGTCAACATGAACTAAAGATGTTCAGGATGCCATGACATCAATTACCAATTAACAGTCCACTTGCATGGGAGGGCAAATCAGCACACAACCAAAAAACCTTTGTGCTGCAACCAAGCTGAAGGGTTCCAAAGAAAGAAAATTAATCTGTGAAACACGCCCACTGAGCCTCCCTCCTGCAAGGAAGCAGTAAGATAACTAGATCTGGAGGCTGTAATATGGACTGTTAATCAACAGGATTCCTATTTTTCTTCAGTCTACTGCAAAGGTACGGATCATTAGTAACACTACAAGCCTGCCATTCATTTTGTTATTGCAGCATGACCAAGCAATAAAAGTGAACCAGCAAATTTTGCAGAAGAAGCAGTGTTATGTTTATTAGGATTTGACCTTCAATGACAAATATTTCCATTCTTTCTCAGAGAGAACTACCTCTAATATCAGAGGGGAGGACTACCACTAGAAGCAGAGGAGCTGTGGAGCAGCAGCAGCAGCAGCACAAGATGGACCTTCAAAGGAGAAAACAACCAGTAGAATGGCATTTCCCTGAAAAAAAACCACCAACCTGGTAATGGGAAAATCCTCTTTCAAACTTCCTAACAAAAAGAGACAGATAACTCACAAATACCTTCCAGTCCTCTGTGATTTACTCTTACCTCTGTGACGTTTTCTTGTATTTTCTCCTGCAGGAAAAGAACAAAATAGAACTGAGATAGGAAGGCTCCACAGGTGAGGAGAAAAGGGTAGGGTCAGAAATCAGGAGCAATTCAGTGAAGTCACTTCTGCCATAAAATTGCCCCAAACCTGATGCAGCCATTCCCTTCTGCTAACCTCAGTGATGGCTGCCTCTAAATTCAGGAGAAAAACTTGTGTGTTTTCCTGAATGCACATACTGTCCTTTCTTGTGAGACAGGATTGCTGCAGCTAAGAAAGAACAATTTACTACTCTAAATGACCTAGCAGGAAGTCCAAGTGTCAGAAACTTACTTGTACTTATTAGTAGTAGTTTTTATGTCTCCATCCAACAGGTAAGTATGGTTTTATCTGTAAAGATCTCATTAAGATGGAGTGATACAATGCATCCAACCATATTGTCTGTGGTCACTCTGTGGAAAACCCCAGTGGTTTTACAGCAGTCTTGCTCCAAAAAGAAAGTCTAGATCTTACCAAGTTCTCTTTTCCACCAAATCCCAGATACCACACCGCAGAGCTTCCCTTTGTTGAACATATCCTGGGACCTAACTGACCTTAGCCCAGGACTAGGAATGACAAGAGCAGATAAGCATACCGACAGGACCTCTTCTCCTCCCCAACATTCACACCACATCAAATATGGCAAAGATTGTAAACCTCTTACTCCCCTTAGCATTGCGGATTTTGTCTTCCAGGCAATGACACAAGCTGCTAATGCACAGAGTAAGGCAATAACCATGCCTTTCTGCATGGTTATCTGTGTGGCTATACAGTTAACTGCAGAGATGTATCAGCACTGTATGTTGTCTGTGAGCTATTGATTATGTAGCCTTTACCAAAGGCTTTGCACAGTGGCTGGTAAAACAGGGCATTGGTTTACTTGAGCTCAGCTCTGCTTTTATGTTTTAAAGTAAAACTAATGATCTTTAAACTTCACAGATAATGACTGAAACAAGTTTCGAAGTGGACTTTGATGAGAAGTGCCCTGTTATTTAGCCATACATTGACAAATATTCCCAACATTTCCTATGTGTAGGTAAGATTGTTAAAATAGGTGTACGGCTATAAGCATCAAGTTCACTTTTTCATCTCTGATACTACTGCACATGGGAAATTGTGGCTAAAGCCTTAAAAATAAGAAGAAACATGGAATAAAGTAATGTAGTGCTATTTTCTATTTAACAAGGGCCATAAATAATGTCTCCTTGTCATCAAATGTTTCATCCAACAAATACCTTTACAAATTGTACTCCTGGTTGTACCCACTTCTGTATTCTGACCACGTTAGAATCATAAAAGTCCCAAATATCTACTTTAAAAGATATTTCGTTTACAATTTACTCTGTGAAGAATTACTTATTTTAACTTGAATAGATGCAAAGGAGTAAAAGAGCAAACATTCATAGCAGTATAAAGTTTATAGCTTACTGACATTCAAGATGTTGACACATACAAGCAGAAGCCCACTTAGGCTGATTCTATGAGAAATTTTCATTTTCATTTCAGAAGGATTAAACGTAGAAATTTTATTTTGAAGACTGTGCATTCAGAAGTATTCTGTATTCTGATAAAAAACCTGCTGAAAAATACCCCACCTAGTTGGCCATTCCAATCCACACTGATTAAAAGATCTTATTCCCAAGAAATCGAAATTTGTTTAAGTTTTCAAATGAAGTTATTTACAAGTTAATTCTTTCCCCTGAAATCCTCTTATGGTTCATTCCAACACTGCCAGAACTATTTTTCCCTTCCTTGGTTAGTGACTTTGATATCATTTTATAAAGTATTTCTCTTTCAGCCAAGCTTCACATTTTAGCAAAGAAAACATTTATTAAATCTTGATTAGCTAAAATTTCCCTCTATATTTTTAACAGTTGACCCAGCCTTAGGGTGCTCTTTGTGTTTGAGTAATAACACCACTTTTCTGATCAGTTACACCTTTATTCTTTTCACTCAAAAACATTTTTAATGCATTTGAAAGCTGTACTGTCACTGATGACAGCACTAGGAAAAAACAATTTGTCTGTCACAGAAATTTAAAAAATATATCTACATTTTTATTGGGTTTGTTTATTGTTTCCACACCTGCGATCCAATCACAGTTAAGGTTTACATGCACCAAGTTAGCAACTGAATTTGAAAGTATTGAATTTGCATGTCACAATTGAAGAGAATATAACTAGAGGAACCCTTTTTTATAGATTCAGTATCATGACTACATGCACACATTTTAAAAGGAAAACCATTAGCAAATCCTGATATCTAGGAAAAAAATGCTGTATGCTTTTCAAAAACAAGGTCCAACAAAGCTACTCACCAACATCATAAAAATATGGTGTTGATAACATAAAGCTGTTCAGAAATATAGTCTTCAGTTTCCTTTTCATAGAATCATAGAATCAGCCAGGTTGGAAAGGACCTCTGAGATCATCAAGTCCAACCCTTGATCCACTACCACCGCAGTTACTAGACCATGGCACTAAGTGCCACATCCAGTCTCATCTTAGAAACCTCCAGGGACAGTGAATCCACCACTTCCCTGGGCAGCCCATTCCAATGCCTGATTACCCTCTCTGTAAAGAATTTATTCCTAATATCCAACCTAAACCTCCCCTAGCACAGCTTAAGATCATGCCCTCTTGTCCTACTGCTGGTTGCCTGGGAAAAGAAACCAACCCTCACCTGGCTACAATCTCCTTTCAGGTAGTTGTAGAGAGTGATGACATCTCCCATGAGCCTCCTCTTCTCCAGGCTAAACAACCTCAGCTCCCTCAGCCTCTCCTCATAGGACTTGTGCTCGAGTCCCTTCACCAGCCTTGTTGCTCTTCTCTGGACCTGCTCCAGCACCTCAATATCCTTCCTGAACTGAGGGGCCCAGAACTGGACACAGTACTCCAGGTGTGGCCTCACCAGCACTGAGTACAGAGGAAGAATCACTTCCCTGGACTTGTTGGCCACACTGTTCCTGATACAGGCCAGGATGCCATTGGCCTTCTTGGCCACCTGTGCACACTGCTGGCTCATGTTCAGCTTCCTGTCAATCCAAATTCCCAGGTCCTTTTCTGCCTGGCTACTCTCCAGCCACTCTGTGCCCAGCCTGTAGCACTGAAGGGGGTTGTTGTGACCCAAGTGCAGGACGCGGCACTTGGCCTTGTTGAACCTCATCCCGTTGGAATCAGCCCAACTCTCCAGTCTGTCCAGATCCCCCTGAAGAGCTCTCCTGCCTTCCAGCTGATCCACACTCCCCCCCAGCCTGGTGTCATCTGCAAATTTGCTGATGGTGGACTCAATCCCCTCATCTAAATCATCAATAAAGATATTAAACAGAACTGGGCCCAACACTGTTTCCTGGGGGACACCACTAGTGACCGGTCGCCAACTGGATGCAGCACCATTCACCACCACTGTCTGGGCCTGGCCCTCCAGCCAGTTTTTAACCCAGCAGAGAGTCCAAGCCTTGGGCTGCCAGCTTTTTCAGGAGAATGCTACGGGAGACGGTGTCAAAGGCTTTGCTGAAGTCCAGGTAAACTACATCCACAGCCTTCCCCTCATCTGCCAGGTGGGTCACCTGATCATAAAAGGAGATCAGGTTGGTCAGACAGGACCTGCCCTTCCTAAACCCGTATTGGCTGGGACTGATCCCTTGTCCATCCTGTAAGTGCTGAGTGATTGCACTTAGGATGATCTGCTCCGTAACCTTGCCAGGCACTGAGGTCAGGCTGAGGGGCCTGGAGTTTCCCGGGTCCTCCTTGCAGCCCTTTTTGTGGATGGGCGTGACATTCACCAATTTCCAATCATCTGGGATCTCCCCAGTGAGCCAGGACTGTTGGTAAATGATGGAGAGCGGCTTGATGAGCTCTTCTGCCAGCTCCCTCATCACCTTTGGGTGGATCCCATCTGGTCCCATAGATTTGTGAGGATAACATTGCAAACACAGTGTCAACATCTACCTGCTTTATGGTTACAAACCACCACTTACACCTGCCTTCCATTAAAGGAGACCATTGGAAACAAGGAAATTAGAAGGTACCTCTTTAATACCACAGCCATCATCAGAAACTGCCTTCAATCAGCATCCATGTGTAAATTAAAAAGAGGAAACTAGAGGGTGGGCATTTGGATCTGGTTGGGTGGGGTTTTTTTGTTTTGGGGATTTTTTTTTGTGCAGGTTTTTGTTCAGTTGTTTATTTAAAAAAAAAATAACTGGGACAAGCTATCCTGATTTATGTCCCCAGGAAGAGTCTATGAAGTGAGCAACTAGCTACAAAATCGCTTTTAGCAGATGCTTTGGGATAAACCTGGAAATAGACACATCTTTCAGTCAAGCTCAAGGGACTTCAGATTTTCTGAACAAACCCAAGCTATACCTCTTTCCTAGGAGAGGAAAAATGAGAGAGATTTAAGGAGGTGATGTTACAGCTTCCTACACCCGTGGGCTGTCATGTGCTCATGCCTGAAAGAGGCTTGTTGATATTACCAAATCTGTGTATGTTCAGTTTCTTTTCTGACTTGACACATGTCATGCTCGAACTGCCACATCCCTTTAATTCCTGTTACCTGCTGTGGAATGTATTATTCATAGGTCTAAATTTAGCTTACATTAAAAACAATTATTTGGAACCAAGTAGATCTATTTTTTTTCATGCTGAAGAGAATTAGCAGGTGACTCACACTAGGTAGGCCCTATATAATCAGTGTAAACTAAAAATAACTTCACAGAACTTAATGCAGTTACACCTGTAGGAGTATAGTATGAAGTGAGTGAGTCCTAGTACAAGAAGGGTGCTAGAGCCTAATGAAAATAAACCCTGTAAGACATTTAAAAATAGATACTTTGTAAGCAAAATTGTGGGAAGGATGAAATATTTTACTCAAATAAGATGAAATTAATGAGACAGTTGAGCCTGCTATTTCAGTATCTGCTCTTCTGGGGATGAATGAATCCTTCTTGTGGCCAGACAAATGACACAGTATACTGGCCCAAAATAAAATTAGGATAGATTTTTAAAGGTATTTAGCAACAATAAGATGTAGCTAGCTACAGCTGCATGGGCACTCAACTCCTATTGAAATAAACAGACATGCAAATTTCTCTCTGTGCTTTGATGCTCATCAACTTCTCCAAGGGTACGTATCTGTTCTCAGGGTTATGTTTCTACTTCTGCCGTTTAATTCCAGAGCACCCTCAGCCAAATTGCTTTTCCCTATATTTCTCCTTAAGACCCTTTTCAAGTTTGTTAGCTCTTCAAGGTTGTAGCTTTAACTATATAGGGTTTTGCACATCAATTCATGACAGTGGGGCATAATCAGAGCCCAAATAATCCTACTTTTGAGCTCTTGCAAAAAAGCTCCACCCTTCCTTTGCATCCAGAAACACAGAGATGAAGAGAATATAACAGAAACACAAAATCTGTGCCTCTCTTTGGTAGTGATGTTCTCAGACCTTGTTCTTCTGAGAAAGTTGAATGAGTTAATTTGACTGAGTAGGTACAGACAGCAATGAGGGCAGAGAGGTTGGGGTAATTAAGTAACTCAGTCAGCTGCCCTGTTTTTGCCCCATAAGCATACAACTCAGAATATCAACTAACTAGATTAATTGCTATTTCACTCCTACACAGCCTCTGAAAAATTACCTAAACCACTTAAATTTTTTAACTCATAATAGTGGCTTGGTTAACATGGTGGTATCCCACATTCCTTCCACAGGGTTTGGTATTAATGGCATCTTTTTAGAATATGGAATAAAACTGCAGGTGCTGCAGGAGTAATAGGAGGATCTTTGCCTAGCTTCATCTCTGGAAATTTATGCTAAAATCTGAAAGTTGATAAGCATCTCATGCTCTGCTCACACACTACTACAAGAGATTAAGGGTTATATCTGCCCTTACTAAGGTCTCTGCAGGCTCCTACCTGCAGTGCAGTGATCACTTGGGCCATCAGCTGGTGGATGCCCAGTTGATGACCTGAGGTATCTGTGAATGCAGATTACACTTTTCAATGAGTTGATGCTTCCCAACTCAGGAATGGCAAGTGCCACAAGAATGACCTAGCCTGCTGAGATGGTGAAATGACTCAATTTTAAGGCTGAAGCCCAGAATCAGCATTCACAATGGCTTCATCTAATGTAAAGTTTTTTTGCTTGGGCACTGCAATGGGGTCAGAGGGCACATGTAGTTGGTCATGTAGGAAAAATCCTTGCTTTCAATTTATGAAATGGCAAAAAATACCTGCAGGACAAGGAAAATTGCAGCAAGAAGTTCTTTATTGCAGTGCTGGGTGCAATCCCAAGTCACATTGCATGGAAAAGCACACCCTGTTTGAAAAATGCGCTCTTTTTGTACCCTTTTGGTTACATAAGCTGTTAAATATTCAACAGGTGACAGCTATTTTACCTTAAAAGGTAATTTTCGAACTCAGGAGGGGGTGTTACCCTCCCTCCTGATTGATTGATGACATACCCCTCTGTACATGTACAGGGGGGGTCTCTCTGCACACAAAGGCCGGCCATGTGGCCGGGGTATATTTTCCCTATCCCGACCACAACAACATTTCCCTGGCATGAGGCCCAGATGGGCCTTTCACCTTACAGTCTCCACGAGGCACCTAAAAAAACCTTGGAATTAAATGAAAAAAAAAAAGAAAATTCCACCACCCTCTGTTTTCCACTAAATTCATTTTGCTTATAATAGAACCAGATTATTTATTTCTCATAGCCAGAACAGTTTAACAAGTCAGACAGATCTTTTGAAGTCCCCAAAACTCAGGGGTCTGTGCTCTCCCCTTTGTACCACCAGCTGGCAAGACACAAGCCTGGATCTAGGAGGGCATGTATTTTCAGCTGGATTTGTGCTTCTTAGTGAAAAAGAGGGCAAAACTTTTTAGGGCACCAAGAGACTTGTGAATCTGCTGCAGTGGTTTAAAAAGATGTTGTCACCAGCTGCCTTGTGTGCAGCGCCCTGCCACAGGTCTGCACCTGGGCATCAGCTGCTTCAATGCAAAGTTTAACCTTTTGGCTCAAACTGCCAACAGTGGTGGCTTTAAGCAAAGATGCCACGTTTTGTACTGCCGCAACCACAGCACACTCCCTACTGCCCGCTCTGTGGTGGAGCAAAAAAAACTACCAGGACATGAACTCCTCATCCGAGCTTGCCTGCCACACCCTTACTTTGTCACTGACACTGGTAAGCACGATCATAGAAAAGAGAACATTCCTTCTGCCTTAAGAGGAACATTTTACAAAAGCTACTTCTTCAGAGGAACCATAGTTGTTAAAGAAAACAGTTGCCAGAAGCTAATATTTAAAAATAGTTATTCATAGGCTCGAGGTAAAAGAGGGACTTTTCCTCTTCTATATTTAGAAAGTTTTATAATTAGCATATTTAAGATGTGAGGGGAAGCTTAATTATCTGTTAACAAAAGCATACAACAATGTCTGTCCTGAAGTACTGGAGTCCCACTGCATCCATGTAACTAGGGCGATTCATCTCTGGTTCCCTGCAGGGCTCCCATCACCAACTCATTTGGAACCACAGAGAGAAAAAGTCACCTTATGGCAGTAAAACATCCATCTCCTTAACGTGCACATTCTGTCAGGTCCCTTTCCCTTCCATTTCCCCTTCCCCTTTCTTCCAGAGTTGAGCTTCTCACATTAAAATTGGTGTTAAGACAACACTATTAAAAGCCTATTTTGTACTTTAGCTAACCAACAGTGAGATTAGCAATGAAATTTGGCAAAAGAGGAAAAAAGTCTGTCTACAGGTCAAATCTGGAAGATTCTTTCTTCTCTTTTGTTACCCTTTGGTGAATCTGGTTCTGAATTATATCCCTCCCCTTCCTTCTTCTGTAAGAGCCGACCACAGTTCATATTTATTGCTTTTGACTCCAAATCCTTCCAAGTCATGAGTCCAGAATTTCCAAGATTTTTCCTTGATTGACAGGAGGACTAAGAGCATTTCCCACCTCCCAGGCTCAGGTACCCTCTCTGGGTGTATCGCAGTGGCATAGCAGTTTGTACTGGGGGTAAGCATCGTCCCTCTGTGTATCATTCCAAGGGAGAGGCAGGTGGAGGCTTAGATCAAGCTGACTGACAGAATCACTTAAATAAATTGAAAATCTTCTCTCCTAGCAGCTCAATATTCTGAATCATGCATTACCAAATAATCATCAGCACGGGATTAGAGATGCATTTACGTTATGTTATCAAAGTCTATATTAATAACCAAGTATAAATCATTTCACAAAAACCCAATCTCACAGCACAGACTAGAGCATCTGCCAAAGTACAGGATCCCATGGGAGCCCTGACCATAATTCCATAACTCAGAATTATATTGAGATGACCACACTTCAAAGGGCATAATGCCATCAGCTCCTCATAGGCTTTTGATTCTTTAATTGAAACAGAATGACCACCTTTCTTGCTTTGCTATTCTCCAGTCAATAATAACAATCATAAAATAATTTTTTTTCTTCCACTTGGGTTGTTTGCCAGAATACTGTGCTAAGCTAAAAACAATGCAATATCAGAGACTATTAACAGCAGAGGAGAAGAAATGGTAAGAAGTGGGTGAGGAAAGAAGGTAAGATTTCAGCAGATACTTGAAATTCCATGTAAAGTTTATGTGGAATTTTTAAAATACAAGGGAAATAATTTTAAACTGGGCCCTGAACTACATAGACATCCTGAAATAATGCAAGGATGAGACAGTCACTTTTCTCATTTTAAGTAGATTAGAAAAGTCTGTGTTCTCTGAAGTATCAGTATGCATGGTGTAGGCATACAGAGACAAAAAAAGTTCACAACTTGAAAGAGGCACAATGATTTCAGAAGAAATGGAGACAAGAAAGCTGAGAAACACAACAGGTCACAATTAGTAAATAACGTATGTAAATAATTCAAGGTCAGAAAAGATCCTCTGATTTTGGCCAAGGTCAATACTATTTTAATAAACTTTAGTTTGTCTGGCTGACTATTGGATTTCACCTGTCTAACTACTGAGTTTTCTAAAGAACGACAAAAAAGAAACAGCTTCATCTCCAAAAATGATTGCAATCATTAGGACATATGAACAATCAACAGACATCTCTTGTGCTGCCTCTGCTTTGCCGTGACCTTTTGCCATGATAGGGCTCTTACCTATAGCTTAACACCTGTTTCCTACTTGGTCATTTTGTTTCTAACATGTATACTAAGTACACACATGAAGCATCACTGGAGAGGCAATGTGTTTAAAATCTTCTTACAGAAAGTCTCCGTGACAGCACAGTCAGTGAGGAGTTTCTTCTGCAGCACAAGTTCAAAATAGCTGAAATCCCTTCTCTACATACATAGTGAAGAGTGGACAGAGCCTAGAGGTATTACAAATGGGTGTTACGGATATGATCTGAGTGGACTGATGTTAAGAACGCTATTATACTATAAGCTCTCATGAGAGCTGATGACCTTAAATTGCACGAAAGTCCAAATTCCTTTGTTGTTCACACAGAGTGCTGGGCACCAATTCCCTAGCAAAGTAGGGATTCAAGAATAAGGAGGGGGAAGGAAGAAGGGGGAAAGGGGGCTGGTAAGAAGGGAGTTACTCTTGAGATTTGCTCCCGCAGATAAGGATACAACTGACTTGACCTGTGTGGCAGTACAAACTCTACCCATGGCTTGATCTTATCTCCCAAGGCTAGTGTAAAAGCAGCCACCTACTGACCTTGGGCAGAACTATATACAATTATAATACTTTTATTCAAGCAGTAGTGTGAGAGGTGTATTGGTTTAAGGTATTTTATTTGTCACTAACATAAAAATTATCTATGATCAATTGGCATGGTTTTGTTTAGCTTCATTTCAACAAGGGCAATTATGGCTTGATCAAACTTTGATAAACACCCCTGGCTATCAGAAGAGGCAAAGCAATTTCAGTGTATCTTTCCATTGCACAGTATATATACCAAATGAGAAGAAAAAGCAACACAGGAAAAGTTTACTTAATTGATCTGCATTGAATACTGTACACATAGGATGGTTTTGAGCAAGACAGTCTGAGGTACAAGGATCTGCAAGGGGCAGAGGAAACACTGCACGGACAAAAAAGTGCTCCAGCCTTATATCCAAACAAAGTTTTCAGTAACGCTAAATCAGAAGGGCAAATTCAAATTCACTACTGAAATGGCTCTGTATTGGACAATAGACTTGACTGGGCTTTTAATGTATTGGCTTCTTAACTACAAAAGGAGTCAGCAAATGTTGTTCTAAAAACTTCTAAAAATATTATTTCATTCATGTAGATTTTGTATAGAGCCAATTACTGAACTCTTGAGGTTCTTTCTCTATATTTACTCAGTTTTCCATAACTCCTCATGTAAAAGACCAAACAAAACAACCAAAACCATAAACAAACAAAAACAACAACAAAAAAACCCCAAACCTGTTATTGCACTTGGTGTTGATTCAACTGAAGAAAAATATGAAGTAAAAAGGAAAATGAGTCTGCTTTGGAAAATCTAACCTTTTGAAAGAATATGATCTACTGCTCATTCTGCTTTTTCACAGTACACAACAAGCAAATTCTCTTGTGCTTCATAAACATCACATTCTCAAGAGAAGTGTGGGCTCATAAAAATCCAGTTACAGGAAAGTATGTTTCAGGAAAATATAGTCCTAGGGTCTGAAAAGAATATAGAGCAGTTCTTAGTATTCATGCTTAAAAAAAGAAGTCAGATCACCATAGTGTACAACCTTCACATATTTACTATTTGAAAAATAGGCATATAATTAGCCTGAGTTTTACTTTCCAGCCAGCCACTACAGATGACTTATGGAACATTTGGCTTTGAAATAAGTAGAGGTGATGACCTGCAAAGAACAGGATGGGTGGTACTTCCACATGCCTATTCTGTAGCCTCTCCCACTGGAAGACACTGTGGCATTCAGTGCACAGTGGTATTGGAGGGGCCAAGAGGGAGAAGAATCTCTATCCCCCACCGTTCTGAGCTTCACCTTGTGTTTACACGGCAACACTGACCTCAACAAGTGGGATGTCACTTCCTTGCTAATACAATGTCTCAAATAAAGGAGATACACAATCTTTCCTGTCAGTTCTTTAGCTATATCCTGCTTGTTTCCCTAAGAAAAAAGCTGAGAAAATGAGTTAACAAGGAGTGTACAGGGGAAGAGTTCATCTGGGAACAAGACAAAGCAGAATTTTGCAAAGCACTTATAAGGGCAATACTGATGTATCCTGTATATTGGATGGACGTAATACTGTTTGGCAGGAATTCCATTCCCCCCAGTGGCAAAAAGCTGTTAGACTCTAAAAGAAAAAAGGATGTACAGATTCACAACTTACTTTAATCACTGCTACTGTGTAAAACTAACATATTCAGATCCCGCAGGAGCCAAACAGACACCTGTCCAGCTTGTTTCATGAAGGGTGGCTCTGTGATGAGTTACAGCATGCATGACAATGGGGAGGGGGGAATCATTCTTCATACCCTGGATAAAATACCAAGACAGGAAACATGGACTGGAATTACATCAGGCGAGATGAGCTGTGTGCATGAAGTCACCAAAGAAATCTGCAACTTGCCCTAAGCTCTAGTAAATCCATTTGTTGCTATTTGTAAATCTAAATGTTGCTTGTTATTGTTTCCCCCACTTGCTTGTTATTCCCCCCTCCCCCGAGCACAACCTATCCCTTCTGTCTGCTAGCAGACAGCTGGTGTGACGCAGAATTTTAAATCTCGTGGTTTTGTGCCAGGCCCCTTTACTGGCTCTGGGTTACAAACTGAAACACTTGGATTACTGTTGAACAAGCCTAAACACTGGGAGAAAAAAAAATTACACAGAGATGTAGTGTTTCCTTTTCAAAAGAAGGTTCACTTCCTAATCCCCACCTCCAAATCTCTCCCTCCTTCAGCATGCCGGTAGGTTTTGAGAATTATTCAAGCCTTTTAGCAACACTACTGTGTGTAGTGACTTAGGATTGCTATTGCCCTGATAGTGCCTTCTCATAAGCAGACCAGTTATTAAATATCACTCTTAGGAAAAAGTGACATTTAAATTTCTCATGAAGAAGCCAGTGTTTTTTTTCTAGACTGCTTAGAACTCTCTGTTTCTCCAGGAGCAGGGACATTACAGAGGAGAGTAATATGAGCAATAACAGGCTTCTGGGGAGCCAGTGAAGGCATGTTTGCAGAGAAGTGGTTTCACAGAGGATCCTATCCTCAAAATTACTGGTTGCAACAGAATTCATCATCATCGGCAGGCTGCCTGCTGCTCTGTCCACACCAATTCTGTATTACTACACTGTTTTCTGTAGACAGTAAAAAAGGTTGCCCATCTTTCCTTCCTCCACTCCCTAGGCATGAATGACACAGGCGTGATGGCACACAGCTGGCTCCACTGGGCATGAGGGCAGAGGGAAGAAGTGAGGAAGAAGGAGAGAGAGAGAGAGGTGGAAATGTTGCCACCTGCAAGCTTGGAAACTCTGCCCTGTGGTCTCAGCATGGGAATTTCTCGCCACATAGGAGGAAACTCTGGGAGAGAGAACGGGGAGGGGGGGGGGGGAGGATGGGAACAGGTGTTGAGCATACACACAGAAACAGAGGAAGCTGTGCAAGATTTCTATTCCCTAAGGCCCTGCTCCACCTGTCTCTCAAGTATCTAGATGGCACAGCAGCCATGAGGGGGAGGGGTGGAACATGTCTTCAGAAGCCTCAGGTATAAAAATGTATTTAGATAAGTATATCCTGTGCTTTCCACGTACCAGGTGCCATGGCTGAGACAGTGAATCAAGCTCTTTATGCTTTGGCTGCAGTAAGGGAGGAGTTAAGTTCTCTGCCTCTGGCTCAGAAAAAGAGCAGATCTGCCTCCATACAGTTAATAGGTAATTCAAACTGAAATTTGATATTTCATAGATTGTGATGCTAGTGGGACCATTATGATAATTTACTCCAAGTTATTCAGCAAATTTGCATAACGCAGGAATTTCATTCTTCTCTATTTGCAAGAAGATATTTTCATTGTAGTGGAGCTAATTAGAAATCTTCTAGAGATCACTGAGCATTTATACAAAAGCCTTTCTTTGAAAAGCACTTTAAAGACACTCTCTGTATGACATGAATTACCTCATCTACACATCCAGTCAAATTGCATCCAAATCTGTAGTCTCTTTGCACATGTAACACTAGCGCAATGAGAGAAAGGAAACAGAACCCCCCAGACAGCTTTAATGGAAACAGTGGAAAGAAGAATTTTGACTGGTGGTATGACAAAAATGTGGCCAAGATATCAAAGGAAGTTCCCCCATACTCTAAAAGAACAAAGCAATGGCCTCCTGAAGAAGAGACCCTTACTTGTCTCAATGAAGACATGCTTGGAAGGTGACACAGAAGCAGGGGTTTGTGCAGCAGTTACCACCAGAGGTGTTCCTTACAGCATCCAGGCTCTCCTTCAAGGTCTTCACTAGAATTTGAGTGAGGCAAAAAATACTGTGCTACAGAGGGGCAGCATTTTCAAGTGCCTTTAAAGGCCTTGTCGCTGTGATTTTCAGCAGAACTCAAACTCCTAAATGACTCGCATATGTTGTGTTATGAACTATTTTAATCTGGAAATAAATAAATCTAACAAATGTTTATGTGTAGGGATCCGAAGAATTCACAGGACTATCTCTTTCCCCACCACCACTTTTCTCTTTTTTTTTTTTCCTTTTTCATTTATTTACTTATTTTTAAAATGCTCTCCGGTTGTCCTCTCCATACCTTTTATGAGTCAGTATGCTCTCCTGTAGATGATCTCCCAATTCTCCCTTCCCAGTTTCAACCCCCACAGCTTCCTTACTTTCACTTTCAAGCAAGTCTGAAAAAAGAGAGTTCTTCCATCTGGCTGTAGCAGTCCCTGCTGCATCAATAGGTATATAGGAGCATATCTAAATTGTGTATTCAGACTCTTTGCTTAGCAGACACCAGTAACTGCTTTACTGCTAGCGAATTCCAGAAAATCAGCTGTTCCACCAGGAGGCAAGGGAGGAAGCGTGATCTGAGCATCATTTACATCAACCATCTGAACTGCTCAGCCTTGCAAGGAGGTTAATGCTCTACTTCTGCTCCTTGGCCCTGCCTGCTATAGCTGTAGCTCAAGGGCACTGTATAGTCTTAGCTGTTAAAATTGCACAGATCTTATGTTGTGCTAATCTTGGTGTTGAAATAAGATTTGCATCAAGCCAAGATTCATGCTGCAGATGGATGCTGTGCAACTTTCTGTCTCTCTCTATTAGTGTAAGATTTCACTCCTAAAGTGACAACACGGACTTAGTAATAGCCATTCAGAGTGTCACATTAATAACAAAATAACTCCGCAGCTTGACAGATATGGAAACAAAGCATAGAACTTATGGTACATGTCTATATGCATCTTAATAACTAAACTGCCTCCTACATCTCTCTTGACAAGAAAGATCATGACAACCTTCTCCCGCTGCATGCCTATGCTCACATGAACTTCTCCATTCACACATCACCAAGAGATAGGCATGGAAGTTCTCTCAAAGAAGGCAAGTCAGGCTGCTGTGACATGATTTGGAATCCTTGGCAGAGACACGGCCTTTCAAACCTCTCATTAATAGCCATACAGATCTTCAAGAACTCTGCAAGGACCTTCTTGGCCAGCAAAATTCAAAAGTCCCCGATATGGACCTTACCAATTGTTTAGAGGAATCTGATTTCACTGAAATCAACCAGCTGAGTTTATTACAAAGAGTTTGAGCTGCACTCTTGATCTATTGCAAAATTTTAGTTGTGGTTTCTTTATATTTATAATCAACTTCAAAATTATTCTGCTTTTCAAATATCCAAGATAGTTCCTGAAAAATTTTGGCAGAGGCCTGGGTCTGCTGGAGAAAGAACTATTGCTTAGCTACAATTCAAATTTAAGTACAACATTGGGCTCCTGACTGTTGGAGAAAATTTTTGCACCATCATGGGACTAAATCTTTCTCAAGCCATCAATAACTTAGAAAACCTAGAAAACAAAAAAACAAAGAAACAAACAAAAACCAAAGAAAACCACCAAAACCAACAAAACGAAGAAACAAACAAACAAAAACCCCACACAAGCAAAAAAAAAGATGCTCCGAAGGCCAGGAACTGCATTTGAATTTTACCCCTGCAAATGCACTGGTATCAATATCATTCTTTCCAGTATAGCACAGTTCAGAAGATCAAAAACAGCCTTATGAATCCAAACAAGCCCTTCTAGAAAACCTCCGCTTTATCCAAATCCCATGTGTTTTGAGAGCAAGTTGCACCTATAGAGGTATGCTTCACAGTTGCTACACTGTTTTAATGTGTCAACCCTAATACTTGAACTGCACACTTCCCTCACCTACCAATCAGGAACAGAGTCAGACTTTTTCTAGTATTTTGAAGGGGCTGAAGTGATTTTTTGATGGAGTAAGACAAGACTGGAACTGGAAATTTCATATGAATTGCATGAAGAAAAAGAAACACACTAAATAAAAATCCTTTCAAGGGCTGAGTTGGATTTAATTTAGTATTTGAATCCACCAAAAGCTGGCAGATTAGGAGATGAGCTCTCCCCACAGCCTTTAAAACACTCATGCAGAGGATTTTTCAGTGATGTCTTCCACTGGGTTTTATTTCTTTCTGTATAGACTCCTATCCCACTGAGACAGTTTTAAAAAAGAATTCCAGAAAGAGGCTCTTAATTTCACTTGAGATTTAATAAATTCATCTTCCCTAAAATAACTTTTTTCATATCTTGCAGGATTGTAAGCTTTATAGCAGTGATATTTGAAAAGCACTGAATTTAATATTACAATGACACGTTGTGGTGGTCTTTTTATGACTGCTGAAATAAGCTTTTTGGGCTGCAGGCATTTTATTCGTACAAAAAAATAAATAAGGCAGAAGAATAAAAGCTTTTTTATGATTATGGAAAAAAAAAACAGTTTATATTACTTCTTAGTCAACATTTTACTATTAAACATGAAGTCTTCTCTCTTTTCTTACCTACAGTACCCATCTATTGATTTAACATTCAAATGAAAGTCACTCTGGGGAACAAAGTAACAGAAGGACTGTGGCAAAATGCAGTTTACTAAAGTATTACAATTCCAAACACCATATTTTTTATTAACGCATTCTGAAGGTGCTGTTCTGATATTATTTGAATATATTCTCTCTTCTGTCCTTTTGTCAGGCATGAGATTAGCAGCTGGCAACACTTCTGTTCCCATTGCTCCTTCAAAGACTATACTGCAGTATAAAACAAGCTCTTACAACTTAGCCTACTGGTAAAATTGAGCCCTTCTTCACACTACACAAAGAACAATATTGTGGATCAACCACTTCCTGACAAACCTTAAAACTAATCGAGACATTCATATCCACAGCTCACCCAAATTAGGAACCTCTAGGTCACACTGCCACCTCTAGCACATCCCCAGTCCCCACTTGGTGACTAATGAGACCTTCTTAATCCTTCTAGGAACTGTGACAACCACAGAAAAAGTGAAATTTGGACCTAAGATGCCTACAGAGAGATTTCCTGACACGGTTCTTTGGCATATAATCCCTGTATATGCCCATTAGGAAAGCCAAATGAGAAAAAGGGTGGCAGCAGCTGCATTTAAATATGGTTGAAGGTAGCTTAGTTCTGTTCTCAGGGCAAACAGGGCTTCGGTTTAAACTCAGACACTCAGAAGCTTCAGGAGGACTGAAACCAAGAACAAAGACAGCCTGAGTGCATCTCTCGCCTCTGGAAACAAATTAGCATATTCATATTTTCCACTTGAAAACAGACTAATTTACACTTTTCCTAACAAAGTAGTGCTTTCTGATGGGCTTTTTTAATCTCTACTATCTGGTGCTAGCTAAAATATTAGGGGACAAAGCCCATAGACTGTGCTTCTGGAATTGAAGAGAGTTCTGTTTTCCTGTTTATGATGGCCACATAAATAAAAATTAAGCAGATCAGAATACTGTCACTGGCAGAACCAGCTGTTCCCTATGTGACATTTTTTAACTAAAGAATCCTAAAAATATTGTAAAGCACATAAGGCAGGGAAACAGGTAACTGAGCAGTAGCACTCTGACACTTGCCAGGTCATCTTCAGTCACTAAAGCTCCATGTTTTCCCACTGAAATCAATTGCTGCTTCATCATTTACTTCAAGAATAGACCTTACATAAGAAAAAAATCTTACATAAGATCCATCATTGTGGTGATTTGCAGAGGAAGTGGAATATATGCCCTAAATGCTGAAATATTGTTCCAGATCTTCAGCAAAACCATGAAGTTTTCTAAGACATTGCTTTAAATGTGTTTGTCTCTGCCAATCAAATTTCTTATGGAATTCAATGTCAAGTATCACATTTATGTCACAGTTCAGAGATTGCTGCTGTTTGTAATCACAGAATGGTTTGTATTGAAAGGAACCTTAGAGATCACCTAGTCCAATTTCCCTGCCATGGGCCAGGTTACTCAAAGCCCTGTTCAGCTCTGCCTTGACCACTTCCAGGGACAGCGTATCCACAGCTTCTCTAGGCAACTTGTTCCACTGTTTTACAACCCTTATAGTGAAGAATTTGTTCCTTGTACTTAATCTAAACCTTCTCTCTTTCAGTTTAAAGACATTATCACTTGTCCCATCATTACATGTGCCAGCTTTCCTATAGACTCCTCTCAGATACTGGAAGGGGGCTATAATGTCTCCCTGGACCCTTCTCTTCTCCAGGCTGAACAACCCCAACTCTCTCAGCCTGTCTTCATAAGAGATGTGTTCCATCCCTCTGATCATCTTCATGGCCCCTTCTGGTGCTCCAGCAAGTCTACATCCATCTAATATTGGGGGACCTAGAGCCGGACATAGTATTTCAGGTGGGGTCTCACAATGGGCTCTCCTGTTTAGGACATTGATTGATAGAGTCCTTTGGGAGTCAGCCCTGAAGGGTAAAGGAGTCCAGGAAAGCTGGATGTGCTTTAAAAAGGAATTGTTAAATATTCAGGCTGTTCCCATGTGTAGAAAGACAAGTTGTCAAGGAAAAAGACCAGCCTGGTTAAACACAGAACTTAGGCTGGAACTTGGGGAAAAAACAAGAGAATCTACCACCTCTGGAAGAAGGGACTATAACAATGTTGTGAGGTCATGTAGGAAGATTAGAAGGGTCAAAGCCCAATTAGAACTTGATTTGGCTGCTACAGTTAAAGAGAACAAAAAAAGTTTCTATAAATACACTGGAAGCAAAAGGAGAGTTAATCATTTGTTGAATGCAGAGGCTAGAATAGTGACAGGGGAAAGGCAAAGGTACTTAATGCCTTCTTTTCCTCAGTCTTATCAAGACCAGTTGTCCTCAGAATACCCAGCTCCCTGAGCTGGAAGACAAAAGGAGACAAAAGGAGATTGTCAGTGACCTGTCCTGCCAATTAGACACTCATAAGTCTATTGGCCCTGATGGGATCCACCCTAGAGTAATGAGGGCACTGGCGAAAGAACTTGCCAAACCACTTTCAGTCATCTACCAGCAGTCCTGGTGTCCTGGATTCAGACAGGATAGAGTTAATTTCTTCTCAGTACCTGTTACAGTGCTCTGTTTTGAATTCCGAATGAGAATGGTGTTGATAACACACTTATGGTTTTTGGTGTTTTGCTAAGGTGTTTATCTTAAGTCAAAGACTATTTTTTTTTTGCTTGTCTCACGCTCTGCCAGTGAGGAGGTACGCAAAGGAAACTGGGAGGGAGCGTAGCAGGGACAGGTGACCCAAAATAACCAAAGGGATATTTTGGGGTACCATATGACATCATGCTCAGTATATAAAGTGAGGGGAAGAAGAAGGGGGATGTTTGGAGTGATGGCATTTGTCTTCCCAATTAAACATTACATGATGGGGCCCTAATCTCCTGGAGATGGTTGAACACCTGCCTGCCCATGGGAAGAAGTGAATTAATTCCTTGTTTTGCTTTGATTCTGTGTGTGGCTTTTGCTTTCCCTGTTAAACCGTCTTTATGTCAGTGGGCAAGTTTTCTAGCTTTTACCCTTCCAATTTTCTCCCTGACCCCACTACGTGGTGCTTGATTGCTCGCTGTGGTTAAACCAAGACACCTGGTTTTACTCTTAAGTTCCAGCTGACTGGAAATTAGTAAATGTAACATCTACCTACAAGAAGGGTTGGAAGGGTGATATGGGGAACTATAGGCCTGTCAGCTTAACCTCAGTTCTGGGCAAGATTATGGAAGAGCTCGTCCTGAGCGCTACTTGTGAGACACCAAATCTCACTAGATTATGGGTCAAATCAACCAACCTGTGTTGGGGGAGGGGCCAAGTCAGAATCCTCACGGTCAGGCCTGCAGCCTCACTGAAGCCACGCGGCAGAGCTGTCAACCAAACAGTCCTGCCTCATGGCCCACCCACATCACACCCCCTGGAGCCTCTGATTGGCTACACCACCCCTCAATCTGGCCTGGAAGGCACTGAGTGGTCAGTGAACTGGACGTCCTGCCTGGAGGGCCAGACCACATAAATAGAGGGGAACAGGGCCTTCTCTTTCTCTTCTCCAGCTGTCACCATGTGAAGGATTCTTGGCAGTAACTATTCTTCTTTTATTCTAATCTCTTTATGCCTTCTCTCTCTCTTTACTCCTGTTTCTTCTTTTAATCTCTCCTTTCTTTCTTAATTTCTTTTGGCTAACTGAAAACTGATGAGTTTCATTTTACTAAGTTTTGTGAGGGTTGTGGTGTACTGGGTGCTTTAGTGAAATGCTTCTACCTTGGTTGTACGTTACTCCTGTCAAACTTTTGCCAAAATGCATATTTTCTCACTACATTAAAAGAAATCTCTTCAGAAAAAGTGTGTAGTTTTTTCTCTTTATGCGATCTCAAGGTGTTAAAGAACCAAAGAGACTTCAAGAGTTTTGTGGGAACTCTTAGAGTCTTGAATATAAAAGTAATACTCCCAGTTAAGCTTTAGGCTTTGGGACTGGGATGTTAACACCATTACATGGTAAATGCGGGACAATCAGGGGATCAAGCCCAGCCAACACGGATTTATGAAAGGCAGGCCCCGCTTGACCAACCTGATCTCCTTCTACAACAAAGTGACCTGCTTAGTAGAGGAAGGAAAGGCTGTGGATGTAGTCTATCTAGACTTCAGTAAAGCATTTGAACTGAATCCCACAGCATCTTCCTGGGAAAACTGGCTTGTTGTGGCTTGGATAGGTGGATTCTTTCATGAGTGAAAAACTGGCTAGAAGGCTGGGCCCAGACAGTTGTGGTGGCTGGTCACCAGTGGTGTCCCCCAGGACTCAGTACTGAAGCACATCCTGTTTAACATCTTTGTTGATGATCTGGACATGAGGATTGAGTGTACCCTCAGGAAATTTGCAGATGACACTAAATGGGGTGGGAGTGCTGATCTGTAGGAAGGTTCTACAGAGAGACCTGGACAGACTCAATCAGTGGGCTAAGGACAACTGTGTGAGGTTCAACAAGGCAAAGTCTCGGGTCCTGCACTTGGGTTGTAGCAACGCCATGCAGTGCTACAGGCGGGGGGTGGAGTGGCACAAGAGCTGTTCAGCAGAAAGGGACCTGGGTGTGCTGGTTGACACCCGACTCAATATGAGCCAGCAGTATGCCCAGGTGGCCAAGAAGGTCAATGGCATCCTGGCCTGTATCAAGAATAGTGTAACCACTAGGACTAGGGAAGTAATCATCCCCCTGTACTTAGCACTGGTGAGGCTGCACCTGAAGTCACTTGGTCTGTTCAGCCTGGAGGAGACTGAGGGAAGACCTCATTGCAGTCTGCAACTTCCTTGTGAGGGGAAGAGGAGGGGCAAACACTGATTTCTTCTCTCTGGTGACCAGTGACAGGACCAGGGACCTGAAGTTGTATCAGGGGAGGTTTAGGTTGGATATTAGAAAAAGGTTCTTCACCCAGAGGGTGGCTGGGCACTGGAACAAGCTCCCCAGGGAAGTGGTCACAGCACCAAGCCCGACAGACTTCAAGAAGCATTTGGATGACACTCTAAGGCACATGGTGTCATTCTTGGGGATGGTTCTTTGCAAGGCTAAGGGTTGGGCTCGATGATCTTTGTGGGTCCCTTCCAACTCAGCATATTCTGTGATTCTACATTCAGTTCTTGGCTTCTCACTTTAAAAAGGACATTGAAGTGATGGAGCATGTCCAGCGAAGGGCAACAAGGCTCATGAAGGGTCTAGAAAACATGCCTTATGAGGAACAGCTGAAGGAGCTGGGTTTATTTAGTCTTTAGAAGAAGAGGCTCAGGGGGACCTCACCGCTCTCTCCAACTACCTGAAAACAGGTGGTAGTGAGGTGGGAACTAGTCTCTTCTACCACACCTGCAATGAGAGGACTAGAGGAAATGGCCGTAAGCTGAGATGGGAAATTCAGATTAGATATTAGAAAAAGTTTTTTCACAGTTAGGGTGGTCAGGCATTGGAATAGGGTGCCCAGGGACGTGGTGGAATTATCATCCCTGAAGGTGTTCAAAAGGTGTTTGGAGCTGCCACTGGGTGATATGGTTTAGTGATTTAGGGGTTACAGTAGTAGTGCTGGGTTGACAGTTGGACTGCATGATATTAAAGGTCTCTTCCAACCTTCGTGATCCTATGAGAGTAGCATGAGGAACGACTACACTGAGAATGAAGGGATTTATTATGTATTTAGCAATTCAACATTATAAGCCCAGCTACTGGGAAGAAGGTTAAAGTCCATTTTCCCTCCTCTCCCTGTGCAATGCTTAAAGCACTGCAGAGGTACCAGCAGATGCCAGTGATGCCAGTACTACTGTAATAGCTAGAAACAAAGGTTTTATTTTTCTGCATAAAAGGAACCAAAATCAAAACAAAAAATATCTCCAAGCTGCTGTAAACTAGCACATCCCTACTGAAACTCACAAAGTTCTTTGGATATATATCTCTGCATTCTTCAATGTCCTCAGACACAACATCTAATCCTAGCGTTGAAGAGGGCTTCAGTGCTTTCTCTGTTCTTGAGAAATCAGGAAGCAATTGAAGCCACTTCATGAAGTTTTAAGAGTTGTAGCTAGCAGATGGGAGTTCAAGTTCCACAGCTAGGGCTCCAAGTGCTAAAAGAAGAACACTGCAACATAACCACCACTGCTCTTACCTCCCTAGAGAAACCGTCAGCTTGAAAAGCAACCAAGCAATCTTGAAACCATGTGTTTTGAAATAATGTCTCCAAGCTCTGCTGCCAACAGTGAACTGTAATGGCTCTCACCTAATCTTAACTGATAAGTTTTGCAGAGCAGAAGATCTCGATTTTAGCAAAATTATTAGCAATCACTGGAGACTGGAAGGTGGACTCATGTAACTCCTATATACACTGTCCAAGCCTAAAGCTGAATAAGCCAAGTCTGAATAAAAGACTGTCTTCTGGACAGGATCCATGGAGCAAGAGATTCAAGATCCTTTTTCTGGCAGCAGCACCCATTAAGAGCATTATGCAAACAATCAACACATTCCTAAGAAACAGCTTCTTGCAGGCTGAGCACTGCTTAGGAAAAAGGGAAAAGTGACCAAAGGCAGGCCTCACGTGATGAAACAGACATCCCCATCCAGCAGCAGCCCAGCAGCAGCCAAGGAGGTCTGCTCCTAAATTAAACATACACCCAGCAGGAGTGCATGTATACACCAGCGGTGTGCAGAGGCAGCTGGCAACCTATCAGCAGCCAGGGAGTGAGAGCTCCTCTGTGCTTGTGGGGACAGGGAGGCACAAGGTGGTGGGGGAGCACCACTTGCATCCAGCGGCACTCCTGGGAGACAGGAAGCTCTCTAGCAGCCAAAAGCAAAAGCCCTATTAGATATCCTTAAAGAGACTGAAGCTGTTCAAGTTTGATTTATTTATTATGTTGTTAAAACTCTGAAGCAGGTTTGTTCCTGGGAGGCCTCTTCTGCAAGGAAATCCTCTAGTGGTACCTTTGCCCAACAACAGCTTATTCAGAAAGCTTTCCTCAAAGCTTACTAATAATAAATCACTAGAAGATTCTTTTTGTAAGCTGTGACTAAACCTAAATTGATATCTAATAGGTCATGTGCAAAAGGCAACATTTTTTTCATAAATCTCTGGTTAGAGACACCCAAAGATTTTGCCACAGATGACTTACTGCCCAATGAGACAACTTACCACAGTCCCTTAAACCTGAGAAAACACTATAGGTCCACCGACCTGTTTCTCATATAAATTACTGCACAGAATCATTACACCATTAATACGTATACGTCAAGTAAAAACATTTCAGTACAGTTATTGCATTAGTATTTTAGCTCATTCTTAAACAGTTAAAGCAAAAGGAACTTGTATATGGCCTAACAACCACTGCCTCACACTGCTATGCTTACAAATCAACCAGGCTGTCCTGACTAAGAAACCACATCTTGGAGAGATACAAAGAGAAAAGGAGAAGCAAACCATTCCCCTCCACTCCAGAGACAAATTAAGTATCTTGTCTGGTTTTCAGAGCAACATATGATTCATGTTGCAACAGACACCTCGCTTCAGCCTCACAAAAAATCTTTCCTTCCCTGCTGTCCAGAAGACCTCTCTATACCTTGAAAGTATACATTCCATGCCCAAACCTCCAGAGGCCAGCCATCCTGCAGGACAGAACAGGCTCCCCAGGTAGGCGGTCACAGCACCAAACCTAACAGAGTTCAAGAGGAACGTACTCTCAGGTACATGGTGTGACTCTTAGGGATGGTCCTGTGCAGGGGCTGAGTTGGACTCAGTGATCCTTGTGGGTGCCATCCAAACTCAGCATATTCTGTGATTCCGTGACAGAACAGTACCAGGCTCGTGGCAAAAAAAGCCCTCACTAGACTTGCTTAAACAGAAAATACACTACATTAGGGGCATCTGAAAAGAGCCTCAACTTAACCACCCCTTTGCAGCAGCCTTTGGGTTTCCAGTCCCTTCAAACCAAGCAGGCCGAGATTGAGTGAAAATTAAAAGAGCCCCATTCCCTGCCCTCTAGAAAAGCCAAATATTGCAAGAGGTGATGGATATTGTTTTGTCCACAAAGTCATTGTGAGTAACACACCAGCTGGGGCACAGGGGGTGAGAAGATACCAGAGTTGTCACAGATGAAGTCCTACCAAGAAGGTGTCCAACACCATGCCTAGCACCTCAGACTATTTAAATCATCACAACCCTTCCCATTTAAGGAGAGGTATCACGATCAAATTACTGGGTATCTGGATATCTGTATGCTGCAGACTACAACTCCTCAGGCGTCTTCAGCCAGCATCGTGCCCTCTCTCACTACCTCTGTAAGACTCTTCTGGTAGCACTGCTGTGCCTTGTAACTAATTCCTGTGTGATATGGCTGTCGGTGTACTAGTGGCAGAGGAGAAAGGTGTCTTCTCAAGCAGTATTTGACCTCTCCAGGCTGAAGCATCTTATTTAAGATTCAATTAAGAGGGTTGTGCACATGTGATCGTTCCTCTTACACATATAAGCATGCATAAAAACAGACAAGAAAAAAACGCAAAACATGATGCCAAACCTCAGTTTGCAAACAGTTGTGTGTGTGTATACATGAACTAAAAATGAACTAAAAGCCTCCATAAAATAACTGGGAATGCAAAATCTTCTACAGAACACATTTCAGTTTCCATCTTGTGATCAAGAATTCTACAGAAAAAATCTCTCTCCTCTTTAGGCAAAGAAATCTTAACACTCAGGAGAAGAGACGTTACACTCATGCCCACTGCTGACAAAGAGGGCTATACTGAAAAACAGCCTGAGATTTAGCCATTACGCATCTAAAATAAGTCTTCAAGTTTTTCTAACTTTTCAAAAGGTAGAAGAGATCAGAGCTTGTACTAACAGCAAGAGAGATCCCAAACAACAACGCTACTGAACAATTACCTATGAACTCCAGGTGGAATCCAAATCAGCATGCTCCTTAACTCCATATTAGACAGAAATTCAAGAAATCCTAATACTACAGCATGGCACAGATTTAAAAATTAGAAGGCTTGTTTTGTGTGGCTCTTCTATTTGGAAGGCTTACAAAACAGCTGTTATCTGCTTTGATTAAGTTCCTTCACACAATAGGCTTCCTGGAGTGATGCCTTGAAAGAAATACATATTCATGCATATGTCATAGATTGCTTGGAATCCCTCACAAGTTTTGGATATGCTTTGCAATATATTCCACCATTTCTCACACAAAACAGCACTCAAAGAGCAACTCAGGTTTAACTTGGACCTATTTGTTTTCAGTTATTAGCCTACTCTTCCTTCATTTTGTTGCTTCTGCTGTTTCCAAGCCTCCTTGTTTCCTTCTCCCCAGCCTTTCCCTTGAGGGCTAAAATTTTAATAATTCAAGCATGTAAGGCTGAAAAAAGTAAACAAACACAAACAGTTCTGAACTTAGAAAGGTATGTAGCTTAACACAGTAATGCTCCTCTTTTCCTTGGCTGAAAACTGATGGACAAATAAATGGTTTGCTGCCAGTAAAGGATCTTATTGCTGGTAGATAGTATTTTACATACCAAGAATCTGAAAAAGACACCAGATATTGCTTCTAAATAAGCTAGCAGACTCTACAGCTTTTTCTGCTCTGCAGTGCCAAGTTCTTTAAGCACAGGTACTTTTTTTTTACTCAGGAGGCAATGTCCAGTCATTTCATGGCAAGTCAGGCTAAATGTACAATCCAATCAGTGGAAGATGAATTTCCTGCCATTACAAATGCTATTAGAAATGTATTCCAATTGTGCCTTCTCTGCCTATTTTGTTCTTATTAATCATGTCAGTGTCAGAAATGGTGTACATTTATAGTGAGGAAAAAGTCTTCTCTATGTTGCATCAAAAGCAGAATTCAACTAAGTACCATTCAGGCTACAACAAAACTTTTCTAGTATAACACCCAAAGTAACTAGCATCTCAGTAACTGCCTGTATCTTAATATGCTTCATTAATGACATTTCTACATTCCCACTTGAAAATGTTTGTTAAATTTAAGAAGCAGTTCAATTTAAGGAAGTAAATTGACATTTTGCTAAGATTAAGTCACTGTATTTATGGAGAACAGGTGTGGAAACTCCTGGGAGATTCTGAACATACCAGCAAGAAAGAAAAAATAAAATACTACAATAATTTTGACAGTTGGAGGAAATTGGGAGACAACAAAAAAAGTACTACTTACAAGCCTCGGAGACGAAGCCAGATTTTCTCTATTTGCTCTGGCTGTAGATATTTCAGAGAGTTGCTCTCAAATTCTTCGATTTCCTTAGTCGGTGACTCCATAGCTGCAGGTTACCTCTTTGGTTAAAGCTGAGGGCGGCTGCTGCCACTACGCATGCACAGGCTCCACCTTCAACACTGCCCGGGAGCAGCTAACATTTCTGGTAGACGCTTTCCCCCCCTCCCTGCAAGTGGGGCTGGGGGGCAAGCCGCGAGCACTCAGGTGTACGCGGGGGGCAGCTGTGCCAATATGCAACCATCCTCGGGCTGACCGAGGGAATCAAAGGCTCATCTCCAGATTGCAAACTCACACGGATTTTTCTCCCTTGTTTTTTGTTTTGTTTTTCTATTACAATAAACCAAGGATACAATCCATAATACCAGTTGAGGGATCTGTATCAAGGGAGGAGGGGAAGAAAATCCCTTGCTGACAAGTGAGCTGTCTGTAGGGGCAGCTATGGGGAGTCGGGCAGCTGCAGGAGTAACCGGGGCTGCGGCGCTGTCGTACCAGGCTGCCTGCCGCCGTGGTAGTGACAGCGCACAGCCCCTCCGGTCTAGTCTCCGTCAGGTCAGCCTCGCCCTCCCCGCCCTACCATTATTTCTTTTCCATTTACCAGCAGCGCTGCTGACAGGCTTAAAACCTGACAACTGAGGAAGCAGTCGTCTGTCAACATAGCCCAAGAACTGCTTTCCTCTCTGCCTCCCTCTTTGCCTCCTTCTCTCCTGTGCTCTGATTAAAAACCCAAGCAAGCCAAAGCATTAAATAAAATAAAAAATAAATAAATAATAAAAAAAGGTAAATTACAGAAAGTGAGCAACCCAGTTCTGGTAAACAGCCATCTACTTCATTGCAGTCAGTCTGCTTTGCTGAGTGACACACAGCAGGGGCTGTAAGGCTTCAACTGAGGCAAAATCCAGTTTTAAAATTAACAAATCAGTAAAGTGCCATTGCTTAAAGCCCCCCGGAATACGGCAGGGGAAGTTAGTACACTGAAGAGAGAACAAGCCCAACACATTAGTCACAGATGTATTGGTGTCTTTCAATAACGAGTTTGTACAGTGGAGGTTAAAATAAGATGCCTGCCTGCGGGTCCCCTGGAGTACCCTGGTACATCAGTGACCAAGGTATGGGACATGCCTCTCTACACCTGCAGCGTTCATGCTCTGGGCAGCAGGAAGAAGAGGAATTTACTTCATTGCACCAACCCAATCAATCATCTCTCAAACTCTGCCAAGATCCCTGCATGCCTCTCTTTAGTTAAGGTTATTGATGTGGTGTGCTCAGCCAAAGCCAGCAGAGCAGAGAGAAAATAACTGTCCAAATGTGTTTACACATTTTGTTACATTTTGCAAAAGCAGCAAAGGATTTAGCATCTCAGGCAGTCACCTCTTCCTTGCCATGACATTTAATCATATGCCTGCAACGCCCTAGAATCCAGGGCAGGTCTCTGAAGTACTTGATGTTGCTTTTCAGAAAGCTGGTTGTATATGACTGTTTTCCTTCTCATTGCTAAGTGCTAAATTGTATCAGCCATCACTCCAAGCAGTTTAAATCCTTTCCTAGGAGTAGTTCTTAAGGAGTTACCAGTTACAGTGCTGCTGCAATTGTTAACCATCTTCAGCTCTCTGCGTTGAGTGAGATTCTCAAATATAACCAGCAACTAGCTGAGTCAAGTTGGTACACATTCAGAGAAAAGAGGCAAGTTTTGAGGGGTAAAAGCATGAATAATTCCTTAGATGGTCCTATTTCCCCTGTGCATTACAAAGGACAACCAGTACATTTGCTCCAGGAATGTCTTTTGACATGATACAAAGAACTGCACAAGCAGTCATAGCAAGCCATTTTCTGACAAGAGTGAAGACACATAGGCATACTGTCTGCTTGCATTCCTCCTGTAGTGATTATTGAACGCAATGCTATTCTTCACTGCTAGTACTACTTTCCATTACACTGATGCCCACTGCTAAATGTGGTGCACACATCAGTGATTTTTGGTGGTGAGTAAAGCATTTACAAAATATGTCTTTCTTTCCATTTGATTTTAAGGTACAGAGGAAATAAAAGGGGAAAATGGGAAAGCAAAGTATTGGTATCACCATTTTTGAGTTCAAGTTTGGGATTCCCTTGCTTGTTTAAGTCCTGTTGGTCTGATTTTGTGATAGCTGCCAGCAAGATAGCAAACACCAGGACAGTGTGACAGTAAAATGTTACAAAATTATGAACTTGTGCCATAAGTATCTGACATGAATATATATCATCTTGCTTGCCTTATCCTTAAACTGATGGGTCACCTCATGGTGACAGAGTAACTTCCAAGGGGATGAAGTTTATAGGCCAAGTAAGCAGCACTGCTTCAGTTCTCACACTCATGTTGCTGCACTGAGGCAACAAGTGGCAGGCAAGACCAACTCTGAAAGGCACGAATGGCACCATCTGGTTCACTCCATTTAAAGTGCTTCACTATCATGACTGTCGTTTGATGGATGCAGCAGTAAGTCACCTCCTGGTGGATTAGCCATGCCTTCAAAGCACAGGGGAGTTCAGATGAGCAGAAGTCTACCTGTCTGGCAGAAACATCTGTTGTCCAGCCTCTGGCAGGTGAAGACCATGCTGGGAGCGCAGATAGCACTGTGTATGTACCACTGCATGCCCCGATGTATGGCTGGAGCAGCACTGCACAAACTTTAACCCACTGTGCTGTATCCTTCCACAGCTGGCCCTCAGGAGATACAGGAGGGATCCAGGACACTGCTGTTGCTTTCAAACAAGGTATAGCTCAAGTGAGAGACTGGATTTCCCTCTGCTGCTCTGTTACCTGGCACAAGGTCCAGGGCAGGATGGCTTCTTCCTGATCCCTGGAAGCAGCTTTCATGCCTCTTCCACTTGCCTGTGGGAGAGGACCTGGGACACCCATCTCAGATGGCTTTTGCACACTCCCTTCTAAGGGCACTAGGTCAGCTATGTCAGTGACAGCAAGGGATGAAGAGTAACACAGAGGTCCCAGGCAGGCCTACAGCTTGTCCTACACTGGCTGCCTCCTTCATTACAGCACACAGATTTGGTCAAATGGGGGCTTCGCCCTCTTTACGTCTACTTCCTCAGTCCAGGACCATAGTGGCATTCATGTTAAAAGCCTCTAGATTGAGCCCTGTGAAGGAAGGGTTTTAATTTCTTCCAGTTCTACATGACTGCTAATGTAGGAAGATACTGCTGACATGCAGCAGAGAGGTGTTAAAAGGCAGCTAAGGAGAGTAGGATCCACAATGCACCTTGATGAGGGCAGGTATCATTGCAAAACAGTCATAATACCAGGGCGTGCAGGAGTAGGTCTGCCTTTCTTAGGGTGACGGTACAAGTATTTCATACAGGAGTCCAAGGCAGAATGGTCAGAGCCACCTCTGACATACCATGTGGTAAATTAGGCTCTGTCCCCAGGTTAAACTCCTCAGCAGCAAACTTCCTTAAAGGCCCCTATAGTTCTTTTATTTTTTAAGCAAAGATTAGAAAAACAGTGGGAAAGTTCAGAGACCTCCTTACTTTCACTAGAGCCAAGTAGGTATAGCAGTAACATTTAAAAGGCCCGCTGAAAGGCATCCAAAAATGCTTCCTAGACAGCCTGTTTGACAGAAACAGCACTTCAAGTGAGCATGAGCAAAATGAAGCAGTAATTTCAGACAGCAAGTTGTCTGAAGTCTTCGCTGTACTGCAGCAGAAACAACTAAACTACCCCATGCTGAAGGGGTCGCATGAGGCGCTGAAGAGTATTGACATGTTGCCTGTTGCTATTCCTACGTATTGCCTATGTGAACATGCATTTTCTCCCATTAATTAATCTCATTTGACAGAATGAAACCTCCAAACATTGGAACAAGTTCTATAATTAGTATGACTACTAAATATTCATGTGTCTGTCCATGCATAAATAACCCAGATTATATTTTGTTCTCTTACCACTAATGCCTCCAACCAAAAATGCAGCGGAGTATTTGTCTTTGTTTTATTATTGTACATCTGAGTCAGATCTCTGAACTTCAGTTATGGCAGTGTAATGAGTCTGCCGGTACAATATTCCAAAATATTATGATAATGCTATATTCAAACAGTTGCAAAATACTGACATTTCTGCTAATTCTGGTAATGCCAAAATAAGATGGGTGGATTTTCCTCAGTCTTTATCCTAATAGGAAAAAATGGTTCTTGCTCCTTTTCAGTTAAGAACAATTTTTTGTTTGTTTTGTTCGGAAGGAGGTTGGGAGAAGGGAGAGCAGCTCAGCTGTATCACAGGATTTCATTTGTCCTATTTATTCTTCATGTTGAAGTATACATGAGTGACAGGGAAATACTTAGGCATTGCAGCTGACTTGCATCAGTGAGGCATGTTGATTTCAGTTTTCTGTTGCAATTCCACTTTTTAGTTCTCACAGATATTCACAGAATATTCTGAGTTGGAAGGGACCCACAAAATCCAATTCTTAAGTTAATGGCCTCTATGGGGATTGAACCCATGACCTTGGCATTATAAGCACCCTGCTCTAACCAACTCAAGTACTACTTAAACAGTAGTTTGCAAGTGAAATTTAATCTTTTTTTCTGCCCAAGATTAGACTTCAGGGCTTAATGGCAACTGACTCACACTGTAGCTGTAGAGCCATTAGTACCACCATAAGCAAGGGCTGGAAGGAAAGGCTGCAAGGGTTAAACTTAGCCAAGGTGTAGCAATCGAAGAGACCACTAATTACCTTTAATTACAAACGATCACCCAGTTCCCTCAGGGCTGGGAATTGTGATTTCTGTTGTTGTCAATAATTAGAGATAATTTTGGCTTCTCAGTTCCAAAGGAGCGCAGACACTGTCAAAACGTTTCAAAACCAGTGAACCAGTATCGATACACAAATATTGATATATCCGGAGATAAGATACTAGGAATACTGCAGCATTCCCTGCATCCTAATAATGTGCTCAGCCTCAGATTTTCACTAGGACTAGGCATACTTTGGGGAATTTCAAGCAGGAGTATTAGAGGAAGGCAAATTTTAGCTTTTTACATCAGAAATTAAACAAAAAAATGTACAAAATTGACAGTAAAATAAACAGCACCAAAAAAATAACTGATTAATTTGGTGGAAAAGGTGCTGTTCATTTAAATTTCTATTGAGTCAAGTCAATTAAGCTGACAGTGTTGATTAAAGGCTCTGGTGACTGGCAAGAAATTTTCTGTCAAATACTATAAAAAATATTGTCACCAAGACAAGTGCATGCCTCTTGTAGTCTCTTCCTTTTGACTCGGAGTTGCTCAGTTCCTGTGAAGGCAGGTTTAAGAAAACTTGCAGAAACCATCTTCAGCTTTGGAGGCTGATGACACTTGCAGTTATTACTTAAATCATGGCATTGTGATAGCGACATAAAAATCCCTGTTGTACTCACTCAACGCACTGCAACTTTGACAAAAGCACCATCACTCTTGAAGGCTATTTTTAAAAGTCTGGTTTTTTTAATGACTTCCACAGCACTAGAATACGTGGCAGTTTAGGAAGGAGGCATGAGAGAGGAGTGATGCATAAGAGAAGAGGAGCTTTTTAAAATGCTTTGCAAAAAAACAAATTAGGAGAGTTTGAAAATTCAGCTATGAAAGATCTAGGCAAAAGAGGTTAGATGTGAGTAGTAGTCCAAGCAACTAATTACTTAAAAGAAATATCTAATTAGAGGACTAGCTTTCTAGTCTTTCCCTTTTTGACCAGCGAACATACAATGAGGTCAAAGTGGAAAATTTGAGGACCTGAAGAATCTACACAAGTTTCTTACAGAGTTCCCTGCCCCAGGTCATCCTTCACATTTTCAAATGGATTGAATAAATACTGAAGTTAATTCAAAACAAGAATGAAGTTGTCTCAAAGGGTTTTTTAATCACTACTTATATGTTTGAGAGTTGGAAGTGGGAGTTTTTTTACTTGTCTGTCTCTCATATACAAAGCACATTATCTTACAAAGGCCAATACTGCCCCCTCTACTATGAAAGTGTTACATTTGATACATGCAAATTAACAAGAGTGAAGACAGAAATTATTGTACATCATATATTATCCTATGTGGAGTTAGGAAACAAATCTATTATGGAATATCTGTATATGTATATACTATTGAATTTTATCAACTTAAAAGAGTATGGAAGTCATTTATAAACCAGACCTCCACTTTCCTCCCTTTTGTTCTCTTTTTTGGGGGCATTAAGATCTGCCCAGCTTCTGTTTAGAGAGAAGATTGAGGGGTTGCCTTTTTGCACTACCATTTGCTTTAGCAGGGCGGGGAGCCCAAGTGCTATTCCTTCCCTTCTCCTTATCTGATGTCTCCTGGGGGAGATAGGTAGCCACCTCTGATTGTTCCACTTGCCTTTGCTGGCAGAGATAGTAAAGTCAGGTTATTTTACTAAACAACTTTGTCAGACTACAGTGCAAGTGACAAATGTTAGCTTTGGGACCTTATGTAGATTCCTTTCCACCCCAAAATCCCCAATTAAATTAACATTTCCCTTATTTTTCCATGGATAACATGAGTGGAAGAGGAAGCACAAAGTGGAAGCAAAATACAAAACCACACTGCAAAATGCAAGACCATACTGCTCTGAAACCAAGGGAGCCCAGAATATCATCATCAGAAAAATGTCTGTCTGGGAGCAGGTATCTGCAACGTACAGGGACGGTTTGCTGAAGTGACACACAAAATAGAAACTCATTAGTCTGCTCTTAGCAATGTGCCAGATATCAGGGCTCAGAGGAAAGAAAAGGGAAGTAAATAAAAAACAACATCTATCACACTGGATCATGACTGATTAACTTGGTCTCTCTCTTCCTGAACTCATTTCCTGTGATCACACAAATGTGGTAGATCTAACATATTTGGAGTTTATGAAGGCCTTGATTTCAATGTTTTGGAAAAACGGGCACTGGAACAGAGTTTCAGTGTAAGCAGGGACATGACTAAAAGTAAAATGAGGCTGTAGGGTAAATTAGCTTTCCCATTACTCTTCACTGCCACAGCTGGCCTGCCTTTCCTACATACGCTTGCTCATGCAAACCCTAAGAAATCAGCTGCTTCAACAGAGCAAAAGGAAAGTGTTATAGTTTATAATCTGAGGGGAATTTTTTCCTTCCCTGCCCCCTCTGTAAGAGAAACAGGAGCACGAAACAGGGAAGGGGGAGAAGGCGATTAGCATAACATTAGATTTAGCCAGCCTGGTTGCATTCCTGGCTAATGGGCGATTGGAGAAGCTGGCTCTGCTCGGAGGGGAGGGGGGCAGTGTTGCGGGACGCTCCGGGAGGGACGGAGGCAGGGTCTGGGTGCAGGGTTTCGGCTTGGGAGCTGCCCCCTGGCCCCGGCCCGACTCTGTTGTGTTTCATCGGAGA
>NW_020897695.1:23520144-23527683 GCF_003984885.1 Neopelma chrysocephalum
TAACTCATTCTCTTTAGCAGACCTTCCAGTCCCTTCAGACTGAGACAGAAAGCTAAAAAGGATTGCAATATTCTGTAGTTATCAGAGGTAAACACCAGGAAACAAACAACAAGCCTGCAACAAAAGGAACAATTTTCTGCAAGAGCAACCGGAAATAAACTGGCCTTGAATTACATCTTGGAAGCTGGAAGACTTCTAACCACCAGATCACTGAGCTTCTGGAAAAGCCTCCCAATTGGTACAGCACAAAAGAAAAATCCCACCTCACTTACTAAGGCTCCCCAGCTTAGGCAGGGTTTATATGCAACACAGCAGGCTAGACCCAGCAACCTGTCTCGAGACTTGTGCTCTGAAGTTGTTTATGCCTCTGCAGAGAGAGGTCTTGGGCAACACCCATGAGGTAGGACAACCAGGTCAGGACAACACATACTCCTGAGAGGTAAAAAAAATGTAACGAGTTTCTTCTCTGGGAGGAGATGCTAAAAATTAATATATAGTTATTCAATATAAATGACTCTTTACTTCACAGAAGATGTTGCTTCAAAGGCTTAAAAGGTGTTCCTCAAAGACGACTCTTTTCTCAGCTCCAATAGCTGAACTCCAGTAGCTTTAAGGGCTTTGGGACTTTATCCCCTCTCATAAGTTGTCTTCTGCTGGAAAGAGGAAAGGCTTGCCCTCAAAACCTGAATTACCTTTTCCCTTTGACAAAAAAAAAAAAGATTTTGGGAGCTTTCAGGTAGTTTAGGTACTTGACTATAATGACATGCTCCCCATCCTCTGTTGCTGCAATTACTCTTACTTTGATGATTGATTTTTACCATGTTTAAAGCAAGTAGCATTTATAATAAACATTAAAATTACAGAAAAATGTCATAGCAAGAAAACACATATATGGATGTGCAGACTTCAGAGACTTTCCAAATAGGGAGGTTTGCCACACTAGTGTTGTGGAATGGTTTGAGGAGGATTTGAGATGGCCCTTTTCTGTAGGCAGGTAACTGGCATCCATGCTTCAGGGTGCACAGGGCATAAGATTCAAATGCAGCTCATACACTTCCACCTGCTGATGTGAAACTAAATCCTCCTTGTCTGCTGGAAGAGTGGATGTTTCCTTTGACCAGAATATTTCACAGGTACGTGCCCATTCAGGCAGAATGTGATAAGAGATTTGATCATCACTGCTGGCATGTATTCAGAAGAATTACACAGGCTTGGTACTGCCATTCTCTCTTTTCATTATCATGTTGGACAGAAAAATATTCTAAAACAGACTAACATATTGCAAAGAACATGAATACATATGAAACCCTTGACACTGCAACTTACGATCACAGGAAAGAAAAGAAAAAACCTTTTTTGATAGCAAGAGATTTACAGTCTCCCTTTTGCCTTTTTTTTACCACCCTCTCAATGCTGTGGGTCGACATTCTGAAAAGAAACCCACTGATTTAAGAGCAAATCCTTACACTGCTACACTTTTAAAGGAAGTTTTAAATAAAATGTGCAGCATATAAGCTAAAAATCGTGGTGTTCCTCCTGCATCTATAAGGACTGTTTTTTAAAACTGACTTTTCAAAACACTGCTAGAAGATCACAAATTGTTTATAAGATACACTTCACCCTTAACAGTCACCATTGCCTTATGGCATTTCACTGGCAACACCAAAAGTTATCAATAACTAAAAATCTGCTAAGTCATACTTCATGATAAATCCTGCACTGGAAAAACAAGTGGTATTCCTAAAACCCTCATTTAGGCAAATTCCTGCAATTCTCATTTAAATTAGACCCATCAATCAGACTTCAGCAACATTTTGTCCACACTTTCATCTAACCTGTTTCCCCATTTCCATTGCACATTAGTGCAACTTTGGTCACCACTGAAAAGATTTGAGAATAAATCAGAGTGTTGAAGACAGACAACAACAGTGCAGGAGGTTGGGGAAATGATTATCATAACATTTCCCAAATACAGTATTTGACTGATGTCTGGGAAGGATGAGGAAATCACCATTGCTAGTCTCCCTCTTACAGCTTGTTGGTAAAGTTTTGATTTGGCAAAGGTACTGCCTGGACTCCTTCCTTACAGACCTGAGCTCCACCATTTTTACTCACTTTCAGTGTCAGTGCACTGTTCACCTGCATGTCCAAAGCAGTAGAAAATACGTATGAAGTTCTCTGGCAAATCCTGTGCAAGGATATCCAGAACAACAACTATGAATGTCCTCTCCAGACACCTCAGCTTCAGCTTCACCATACTGGCCCAACACATAAAAACCAGTGTACTTTCACATACAGACAAAAAAATTATGTCTGCAATGTAGCAGGAAGGGGCAAACTTATATAAAGGGGAAAAAATGGCAAGCTATATTTTGAAGAGCTCTTAAGTACAATCACTACATCTCTGATATGAAATTATTTTGGAACTTTGCACAAGTGACTTGTGAAATTACTTACCTAGGTTACGCCTGAGAGAAATTTCAATAGCTTATTGTACATGCCACAGCATTAAAAAAAGTAACCCGGAGAGGCATTTTAATAAGAAAAAAGACTGCAATTAAACCACTTTGGAATCAAGAAGCTGTAACACTAGTGTCCTTAAGGAACAGATCTATCTTTGCCAGAACACTGGTTTGTATGCCTTTCCTTCAGATAAATATAATTCAGTCCCATAAATCCATATGAATTGTGCAGTCCAAAGAAGTATCTACTAGCTTCATTTATGCTATAATGTGCTTCCTTCTCACCTGTTACCTTGACTTTTAAAAGATACGTTCAGCAGCAATTGGTTCACCATTTAGTAAATATTTGATTTATATGTATGAAGCATCTGCCACCGTCATAACTCAGTATCTCCTATTTCCTAAAATGATTATTATTGCTTTTGGATTCCCATGGTTTTAAGTGTTTATTGAATCTCAAATTATGATCTCTCCTACATGTCTGTTGTGACCATCTGCGCAGAAACTAAAATTATATCTGTCTACATGGATATGTGTGTGGCTTTGAGTAGAATCATGAGACTAGACACAAGAATGTTAAGGTGAAAAAGGTAAGCAGTATAAATTACAGTATAAAAGTACACAGACAGCCCTAAGCAACTCTGTTACATGCCAACAATTTGAGAAAACCTTTAGGTATGTGACTATAACCATTTCTGTACTGCACCATACAGACCCTGCATTGCACACCAAGGTCTTTCCTGAGAACTCTTCAGAGATATTAATGTCTTCTCATATTAGACTACTCAGCCTATCAACCAGAGCAGATAAGTTTTATACTGGTACAAGGCATGGAAATAGAGTCAAACATTAACAATTTGGTTTCATTTCCACACATTCACTCAGACACACGTGATAAATAGGCTGCCACAAAGGAAATGGTACCCCTGAGTATATAAGCATGATTTGGGGCCCGTTGAGCCAATAAAACAGTGCTTAGATTTGGCTGTTTCTAATGCACGTACTGTAAAAATACCAAATATTGATAAATACCTTGTGGATTTTGGCAGAAATTGGATTCAGCATAATTTTATGCTGCATGAAATCTCAGCCTATGTGTAAGTGTTAAACAAATTCCATGTAGTATTTAAAACCTTAATTCACAATTAAAATGCCTTAATTGCTCAAAGGCTAGTAAATGATTTGCAAACCCATTAAGTGGCTCAGACATGCAGTTGGTTATCAGTTGTCACTCATTTCAAAGCAGTACCTTCCTCAGAGAGAAGGCATTGACTATCCAAAGGCTTATGACTATCCAAAGGCTCCTGGAAATAATTTCTTGTCTATATGTTTTGCCAGAAAGAAGAGGAAATTCCCTCTTTTCTCCAACTCTGCCTTCATTCTAGCAGCTACACACTGCATTATAAAGTGTCCTGAAATGGATGCAGCAGAAGAGCCTGAGCAATTCTAACCCACATGATCTGATAAATTGTGACTCATGCTTTTAATCAGAGCCAAGAAACAACATTTTGCTGCAACATTTCATCTTGCAAGTGTGCTAAGAGGAAGGGGAAGGCCTTTTCTCCTTTCAATATGAAATAGGTTACGCAAGCTCACAGAGAATGAACTGTATACAAAATAATTATTAGAATGGATGATATCTGCTGTTCTGATTTATTCTGAGTTTAGTGTCTGAGTAAATTGTAGAGATATAATAAATGGTGGGACATGCCCCACCTCACCTTAAAATACCCTCCCAGTTTCTGAAGAAACATGGGAGAATGAAATTGTTTGTTTGTTTGCAAATAACTCAGTGAGTAGCTTAAGAAATTTAATGTACTACATTTCAGTTAAGTCTTAAACAACAAAATCTGCAGGTCTTATTTCTCAATGTATATATCTGACTGTATTTTCACATGCCAGTGTAAAATTGCCATCAAAGCAGGCATTTGTCGTAGGATTGTGCTGGTTATTTCTTCACGTTGGAACAAACAAATAGGTGTTTTGCCTATGTACTAACAGGCTCAAAATTGTAACAAGGAACCCAGCCTTTTAAGCTGTAAAGTCCTCCTGATTTAATTACATAATTACATTAATACAAACAAAGGAAACAAAATTATGTCACTTAATCTTTGGTTTCACTTTTGCATATTTTTGTATATTAGTTTTAGTCCTGATTTTCAGCTAAGGTTGATCATCTTAGGACACAGAGAGCTCTTGGAGGGATTCCATTCTTCTTATTTGTATTGGAGAGAAATAAGGCAATCCCATTTAAACATGAACTCAAAAGGTCTATTGACTTTGATCTACTGAAGATCATCAGCACGTGGCCAGGAAATGCCACAGCTGCTTGCTCAAATCACAGCTCCTGCTGGGTCAATTCCACCACTACTGTGACAGAAAACTTCGGGGATTCAGCTGACTTACATAAGTAACAGCTCAGCATCTGGCTTGCAACAGGGAAAATCTTTGCTGGTGCTTTTGCCCCAAAGGGACAGGGGATGGGGAAGCTTCTGATGACACTTCTGAGGTTCAGAGGCAATACCATGCAGATGTCCTGCTCCTTGGGAAAGAGGGCAGATGTGGCCCCCCTCTCCCCAGTACAACACTCCAGAGGCAAGTTTAGAAGACAAAAGATAAAAATCTCCCACATTAGTATACTGGACTGCCATAAATCTGTGAGATATTTAAATTTCACCCGTAATGTACATTAGGTCTCTTGTTTACTGGTTTGTTGGGTTTTTTCCTATTGGGCATGCTGATGGTAGGTGTGAAAATTTAGTGGCAGCAAAGCAAAATCTCTTTTGCTGGACATTTTATTTGCTTCTCTGGCTGAAATATAACCTAAGACTCCTACAAGCCGCATCTTAGTCCAATAAAATCTTGTTCACAGCACTGAAGCTAAGTACTCGTTGTATAGTATTTTTAATGCAATCCAAATTAGAGCTGAGAAACTGTAGTGAACAAGCTGACTTTTCAAATGAACCCTGGTTTTAACCCTCCTTGGCTTTCCCAATTCTCTCATATAGAATGATAGAATGATAGAATAGTTGAGGTTGGAAGGCACCATTAACGGTCATCTAGTCCAACCCTTCTGCAATTAGCAGGGACATCTGCAACTTGATCGGGTTGCTCAAAGTCCTATCCAACTTGACCTTAAATGTTTCCAAGGATGGGGCATCTATAACCTCTCTGGGCAACCTGTTCCAGAGTTTCACTGTTCTCACATAGTAAAAATTTTCTTCCTTCCAGGTAATCAAAATCAAACCATCTTCAGTTTAAAACCATTAATCCTTGCCATATAACAATAGGCTCTACTAAAAAGTGTGTCCCCATCTTTCTGATGAGCCCTGGACCCTTTTCTTCTCCAGTCTGAACTACCACAACTCTCTCAGCCTTTCCTCATGGGAAAGGTGTTCCATTCCTCTGATAATTTTTGTGGCACTCCTCTGGACTGCTCCAACAGGTCCATGTCTTTCCTTTGCTTGAGAACTCCAGGGTTGGACACAATACTCCAGGTGAGGTCTCATGAGGCTGAGTAGAGGGGAAGAATCACCTCCCAGAAACATGCTGGCCATGTTTCTTTTGATACAGCCCAGGATATAGTTGGCTTTCTGGGCTGGAAATCATGTACTACTCTAGGAAGGCTTTGGGCAACCTTTTCTAGTGGTAGGTGTCCATGCCTGTGACAGGGGGGTTGGAACATGGTAGATCATCTTTAAGATACCTTTGAACCCAAACAATCCTATGATTCTAAGTCTTATTTTAACAGGATGACAGTCTATATTTATATACTGAAAAATCTGAAAAAAATACCCAGAAGCTCAAAGAAAAAGGAAGTCTGCCTGCATACACCTGTAAAAAAGTTTCCAATTCCATGAAGTCTATTTGAAGTAGAATATGCAAAACTATTTATTGCTCAGGAGCTAGTGCAGTGAGTTAGTGGTTTTGTACAAAGCCACACAGGAGCAGCTACCAACTATATTGAAAAGTCATTCTTTGGAAACACTTATCATTGAGTACCCTGGCATTAGCCTTCAAGCTTAAACTTAGGTCAGTGTCCCCTGTGTGTGTTTCATTTCCAAATACCAGTAGCTGACACTGTTGGCTCAGTTCATAGAAAGGTTGCTCCTAATTTCAGATAACTAAGAACACACTTGAGATCTACACCCCGCCCAAACAGACAAGTCCACTCAGAAACTATCTAAACTTATCACTCCAAAGATACTTGCAATACCTCTGGTTGCATACTTGTACCCTTGTGGGAACTTGATTTAGAGACATTTTCAGCATCAACAAGGCTAGGTAAAACTAGTGTAAATACTGATTGTGTTTTAACCTGAAGAGTGGTCTATTTGAGCTCAATGTTGCCAGACGAGGGGTGTCTTCTTAGAAGCATGAAGCATTTATCTTCCAAAAAGGAATGAATCCCCAGGATGGCAGGAAAAACAGACTCTGGGATTCCAATTGCAAGAAGTCACATGATTGCATCTCTAGCAGGATGCCTAGCCTGTACTGTTTTCTTGATGGGAGCTTCTCTCAAATATTTTCTTCCTGGAAGTACAGTATAGAGCTTTTACGTGTTAAATTATATAACATCAATTTTCCCAGGAACTTAAAAAGGCACAGAAAAAAAATGTTCTAATTCCGAATCAAATAAAATAGAAATATTTTTTTAAAAATCACTATAGTACTAAAATAATAATTGAGGTTTCATGACTCTTACTGTAGAATCATAGAATCAGCCAGGTTTGAAAAGACCTCTGAGATCATCAAGTCCAACCCTTGATCCACTACCACCGCAGTTACTAGACCATGGCACCAAGTGCCACATTCAGTCTCTTCTTAAAAACCTCCAGGGACAGTGAATCCACTACTTCCCTGGGCAGCCCATTCCAATGCCCGATTACCCTCTCTGTAAAGAATTTATTCCTAATATCCAACCTAAACCTCCCCTAGCACAGTTTAAGACCATGCCCTCTTGTCTTGCTGCTCGTTGCCTGGGAGAAGAGACCAACCCTCACCTGGCTACAACCTCCTTTCAGGTAGTCGTAGAGAGTGATGAGGTCTCCCCTGAGCCTCCTCTTCTCCAGGCTAA
>NW_020897695.1:23527693-23531488 GCF_003984885.1 Neopelma chrysocephalum
CAGCTGATCCACACTCCCCCCCAGCCTGGTGTCATCTGCAAATTTGCTGATGGTGGACTCAATCCCCTCATCTAAATCATCAGTAAAGATATAAAACAGAACTGGGCCCAACACTGTTCCCTGGAGGACACCACTAGTGACTGGCTGCCAACTGGATGCAGCACCGTTCACCACCACTGTCTGGGCCCGGCCCTCCAGCTAGTTCCTAACCCAGCACAGAGTGCCCCTATCCAAGCTGTGGGCTGCCAGCCTTTTCAGGAGTATGCTGTGGGAGACGGTGTCAAAGGCTTTGCTGAAGTCCAGGTAGACCACAGCCACAGCCTTCTCCTCATCCACCAGGTGGGTCACCTGATCATAAAAGGAGATCAGGTTGGTCAGACAGGACCTACCCTTCCTAAACCTGTGTTGGTTGGGTCTGATCTCTTGTCCATCCTGTAGGTGCTGTGTGATTGCACTGGGGATGATCTGCTCTATAACCTTGCCAGGCACTGAGGTCAGGCTGACAGGCCTGGAGTTTCCCGGGTCCTCCTTCCGGCCCTTTTTGTGGATGGGCGTGACATTTGCTAATTTCCAATCATCTGGGACCTCCCCAGTGAGCCAGGACTGTTGGTAGATGATGGAGAGCAGCTTGGCGAGCTCTTCCGCCAGCTCCCTCATCACCTTTGGGTGGATCCCATCTGGTCCCATAGACTTGTGGGGATCCAAGCAGCTCAGTAGGTCACTAACTGTTTCCTTTTGGATTACAGGGGGGCTGTTCAGATTCTTATCTCTTTCTACAAGCTCCAGAATCCAGCTGTCCTCATGAGAACCTGTCTTACTGTTGAAAACTGAGACAAAGAAGGTGTTAAATACCTCAGCCTTTTCCTCATCTTTGATAACTATATTCCCGCCCATGTCTAGTAAAGAATGGAGGTTTTCCTTGCCCCTCTTTTTGCTATTGATGTATCTGTAGAAGGACTTTTTGTTATCCTTCACAGAGGTGGTGAGATTCAGTTCAAGTTGCCTTCGTCTCTCTAATTTTCTTTCTACATGACCTAACTATATTCTTAAATTCTTCCTGAGTAGTCAGCCTTTTTTTCCATAATTGGTAGGCTCTCTTCTTTACCCTAATTTCTTTCAAAATCTCCCTGTTCAGCCAGACCGGTTGTCTTCCCCGCCGGCTCGTCTTTCGGCACACTGGGACAGCCTGCTCCTGTGCTTTCAAAACTTGCTCCTTGAAGTACGTCCATCCCTCCTGGACCCCTTTGTTTTCAAGGGTTGTTTCCCAGGGTACACTTTGAACTAGTCTTCTGAATAGGCCGAAATCTGCCCTTTGGAAGTCCAACGTAGAGGTTTTATTGACAGCCCTCCTTGCATCCCTGAGTATTGAAAACTCTATTATTTCATGATCACTGTGTCCCAGACGTCCACCGACCACCACATCTCCCACCAGCCCCTCTCTGTTTATGAACAGGAGGTCTAGCAGGGCTCCATCCTTGGTAGGCTCATTTACCAGCTGGAGCAGGAAATTATCCTCTATACACTCTAGGAATCTCCTAGACTGCCTCTTCTCTGCTGTGTGGAGTTCCCAGCAGGCACCCGGCAGGTTAAAGTCACCCACAAGAACAAGGGCTGGCGATTTTGAGACATCCGCCAGCTGCTTGTAGAATAATTCATCACCCTCATCATCCTGATTGGGTGGTCTGTAACAGACTCCCACCAGGATATCAGCCTTGTTGGCCTTCCCCCTGATTCTGATCCACAGGCACTCAACCTTATTGTTACTGACTTCAACTTCTACAGAGTCAAGACACTCTCTAACATATAGAGCTACCCCTCCACCTCTCCTACCCTGCCTGTCCCTTCTGAAGAGCCTGTAGCCACCCATGGTAGCACTCCAGTCATGCGAGTTATTCCACCATGTTTCTGTGATAGCGACTACATCATAGCTTTCCTGCTGCATGATGGCTTCCGGTTCCTCTTGTTTGTTATCCATGCTGCGTGCATTGGTGTACATGCACTTCAGCTGGGCTGCTGATTTGACTCTTAACTTGGGCTGTCCACCCTTGGGCTCCTTTCTGGAGAGCCCGGTTTCTACCCCTTCCCCCTTCAAACCTAGTTTAAAGCCCTCCTTTTCAGCCCCACCAACTTATGGGCTAGAGTCCTTTTGCCCTTGCTAGATAGATGAAGCCCATCTGGTTTGAAGAGACAAGGTATAATGGCATCAGCATGAATCAAGGTGGATAATTTCTGGATAAATAAATAAATGGTAGAGAACATAGTTCCTTTCTCCACCACATATCAAACAAGGGGCCTAACAGAAAATTCATCTTACATGATCCCTTTACATGTCCAGCTATTGCATCCAAAGACTGCAGTTCAAGTGCTTTCAGTAAAAAAGTCCAACGCCTTTTTCCAACAAAAAAGATTCTGGAAAAAAGCAGAAGAACCTGAATTAATTCCAACTGACTTCAGGCACTGCAGTGCCAAAGTAAGGACTTAATCATCCTATGCTGCCTCGTTAGTCAGCAGTAGAAGATGTTGAGGTAAATTAAATTTTCCCTTGAGCTACTCAGCTACCTCCCTTGAGAGGGAGCAAAAAATTACAGAAGATTATTCTGAATCCAAATCTCAGAGTCTGTGGCTTTATTCACTATTAAACGTGAGGAGAGACTAGTCTTGTTTCCTTTTCATTTCTCCACTAAGATAAATGATACATATTAAGAATAAATAAATAAATGAAACCAGTTCACAAAAATATTGCAGGATTTCACAGGAGTAGATTTCTGAACATTTGCTGATCTGCAAAGCATTGGGCTCAGTAAAATCAGAGGAGCACTGCAGAAAAAGGAGCAAAAGAGACTCTTTAGCTTAAAACCTTTCTCTTTAAGCCTTGCTCAGCATCAATACTCCAGTTAGCTGAAAAGATTTATGTTTTCATTCTAAGACACTGTGACTCTAACAGTACAAGTACCTTTACACCTCTGCCATGTCTTCTCTTCATTTGTACTTGCTTGCTGACAAATTATGCTCTTTGAGGCTGAGTTGACTGTCTCAGATAACCACTAGAGATCACTCCTCCCCTTGCAGTATTTCTGAATTAATTGATGACATTTGAGCCTCTCTTCATTCTGTTTGTTTTTTAAATAAGCATGAACCTCTTATTTATAACCTGTACATAAATTAGAATTGCAGGCTTTCAGATTCACATCTTCTTAAATGCTGAAAATCAGTTTTCTCAAATAAAGCAAAAAAGAAATTTATTGTGTGCTAGAAGGTCCACTGGAAGAAACAAAGCTGAAAATCTGGCCACATACTCAAGAGCAACTATACCAATTGCCATTAGTTAAGGACCTGGCCCACATTCAGTAATTAAACCAAATGAAATATGCTGTCTGTTATGCAACTAAAGCCTCCATTTATTTTATTTGCAAAAATAGAATTGATCTTGGAAAACATATTGATAAATACTTGATTCTCTTACTGAACACGCTGGTTTCACCAGTTAGATTTCATACCACTGTGTGATGTCCAGTCCCCAGGCCTTCCCCAGTTCTTCCCCCCTCTTTTTAGATAGACATGTAATTACTCACCTTCTCCTGCCCTTAAAAGAGCAGAGAAGCCAGCTTAGAGTTCCAAGATTGAAGCATGGTCAGAGAATAAAGCAGTACAAACTCTGTAACACTTTTAACAGTGACCAGTTAGATGGGAATGTGTCAGTGTTGATCAACAATCCCACAGGTTTGTTGATCAACAATCCCACAGGTTTGTTGATCAACCATCCCACAGGTTTATACTAAAGAGACAGGTTCAAAT